>NC_133391.1:158404547-158709905 GCF_047511655.1 Castor canadensis | reverse complement strand
AAGTAAATATCTAAAGGAAAAAAACAAAGAGATAAGGAAAAGGTTTGAAATATGTCGGAGTGTAGAATAAGCTGGCTTATATGTTTTCTCTTGCTTTGGGTATTTTCTATGTTTGAAGAGAATGTCCTGTGCTAAGTAAAGCAAGTCTCATAGAAGGTAAAAAGAGAGAATAGTCCTTTTTATACTAATACTGTTTCATGTGTTCATACCTATATTCTAAAACCATCTTTTACAGAAAAGAGTGTAACTCTCTGAAGACGTCTTTAAAAAATCATCAAAATATATCATCGACTATTTCTGGCCTACTAGTTTTAAGTCAAAGATAAAAACTGTTAATGATGGCTAAATATAGGGCTTACTCAAGATGAAAACGTAAGGCTGATGCAGACGAATTGTATTTTCCCATTTAGTCTTTACAAAGTACAAGGAAAAAGCATTTATAGAGATTGGAGACTGAAGTGACAATATGCCAGGATATGATTAATTCCTAAGTTGCATGATACAACATGCACACATTTTTCCATTCCCATCACTTTACAAACCTGTTTCTACTCCATTTTCTTTAGAAGTTAAGAACTCTGTACTTTGGCATTGTTTACAAATGTTGTAGGCTATGACAAAGAGATATCCACTTATATAAGGCAGTTTTAATAGTGACTCAAAAAATTTTGCACCACAGGAAGGCATCATATTTTTGAGAATATATACGGTAATATAGAGGCAATGGTTGAGGGGAATCATTTCTTCCATAGGAAGGTGAATGACAGCTGGTCTCTGTTCAGATAGAAAAGCTGTTCATTTAAATGGGGAACTTTAGTTTTCAGCTGCTCCTGTCTTTCTTTCAGCTGGCCACATAAACTGCTGCTTTTTGAGAACCTCTTCAGCAAATCTTGCCGAGAAAACTGGTTATCTGCATGCAGAAAAGTGACATTAGATCAATGTCTTTACCCTGTACAATTATCAACTCAAAGTAGATTAAGAACCTCAAGAGAAGACCCAAAACTCTGAAGCTAGTGCAGGAAAGACCATGGAAGACACTGGAATTAATAGGCATAGGCGATGACTTATTAAATAGAACTTAAATGGCTCAGCAACTAAGAGAAAGGATTGACAAATGGGACTACATGGGAATAAAAAGTTTCTGCACAAGAAAACTATTGGTTACCAAATTGAAGAAGATGCCCACAGAATGAGGGAAAATCTTTGCCAGCTATACATCAGACAAGGATTAGTAATTAGAATATACAGAGACCTCAAAAATTTAAATTCCCCCCAAATTAATGACCTAATAAAGAAATGGGAAAAAGAACTGTACAGCACTTTCTCAAGTGAAGAAGCCCAAATGGATCAAAAATGCATGAAGAAATGCTCAACACCCTTGACCATGAAGGAAATGCAAATCTAAACTACGTTAAGATTCCATCTCACTCCTGTTAGAATGGCTACCATCAAAAACACAGCAACAAAAAATGTTGGCAAGGATGTGGGGAAAAAGGAACACTATTGGTGGGAATGTAAATTAATACATAGAAAACAGTGTTGAGACTTCTCAAAAAACTAAAAATAGAACTGCCATATGATAGCACAAATCCACTCTTAGGGATATACCTGATGGATTATAAGTCAGGTTACAACAAAGGCACCTGCACACCCATGTTTATTGCAGCATTATTCACAACAGCTAAGCTATGGACACAGCTAAAATACCACTATTGATGAATGGATAAAAAAATGTAGTATTTATATATAATGGAAGTTTATTCACTCACAAAGAAGAATGAAATTTCTTTGTTTGTGGGTAAATGGATGGAACTGGAGAATAACATCTTAAGTGAAGTTAGCCAGGTAAAAAGCAGCATGTTCTTTGTCATATGTGGAATATAGACTTAACACAAATTGCAGCAAAACTATGAAAAACAGGTCACACTAAGCAGAAATCCCATATGAGAGGAAGAGTATAAAGGAAGGAAGTTAAGGTTAATATGGCTGATGTACTCTCCAAATGAGAATGAATATTAATTTTTAAACATGTAAAAATCACCATAAGAAGGGGCCTATTGAAGAAAGAAGAAAAATAGAGGAGATGAACTAATTTGGGTTATAATACATAGACACATGCAAATGTCACAAAGAAACTCACTGTGTAGCTACCTTAAACAAACATAAATGTCATTTTTGTTTCATTTCCAAAATCTGAGAACAGGAGGGCAGAACATGTCCTACCTGATGGGGTTGGTACCAGTGGAAGGGGATAGGAGGTAGGGAAAGGGAGTGGGAGGATGAATAAAATGCAAATACTGTGTACACATGTATGTAAATGGAAAACTGATACCTGTTGAAAATATTTCAAGAATGGGGAAAGGAGGGGATAAAGGAGAATAGTGTAATTGGTGAAATTTAATATATTTGATATATTGTAAGAATGTTTATAAATGCTACAATGTACTCCCATTCAGCACAATAAAAAAAGAAAAGAACAACATTAAGTGCTGCTTTTCAAGCTTTCATTAAAACTATAAAGGTTATAACCATCCTTTGACTCTGTGTTCCTTTAAGACCTTAACCTCACCAATCCCATTTATGAAATTCTTTCCCACATGACAAGAATGAATTCATTCCTTTACTTTTATTTTGGCTCTGAGAGTTTCTTTTTCCATCTGCAGACCCTCTCTAAAGATTTTCATGAGTTTAATTTGATAGTTTTCAAAGGTACACTCTCAGTGACCTACTTTCTCCAACTGATCCCCAAATATTAAAAGCCTATTCAGTTTGAACTCATCAATTGATTGATCCATCATTAATTTAGTATACCCGTGATTCAGTCATCTCTCAGAACCACTAGTTGTGGACCATTCCTTCAACACATGAGCCTTCTAAAAGGATACTTCATATACAAACATAAGAACTCCATTTTAATATTATTAACATTTACATTTCATTTTCATGAATAGTGACTGCATTCTTTGTTTTTAGAAATGTTGAGAAATATGTATTTCACTGAGACGTCCCTCCCATTCTCTTTTTATTTTCAATTATAGGATTATTCCATTGATACTTCATTTGTGCTTTGGAAAACTTTTATTTGATTATCTTGAAGAAAAAGAACTAAATTTTTTTTATTAAGTTGTCTCATTGCACCTTTTGCATACAAAATATTCTATAATTCCCTAGTTTCTCATAAATTAAAACTTCTAAAATTATATTTCCAAGAAAGTCAACTCAAAAATGGAGATTAACATGTGAAAATATACAAAAAAATTGACAGTGAAATAACATTAAAAGGGCTTTTCAAAATGAAGATGGAAAACCCATGAAAGAGGCAGTACTGATGTAGATCTCAAAGCACTGCCTAGGGATATGAACATTGTTCACCTTCCCCATTTAATGGGAGGCATGTGATATAGGTACAGTGACAGGATTACCTTACAGTCACAGAATCAAGATGATTGTCAGGGTGTTATTGCACTTTGTTTTATGGAAATTTTTAATAAATACATATATTTTTTCTTAATATTCTGTCAGTCACTTAACTTCTGTTCTTTCTCAACATTCATTAGATGTTTTCTGCAAAAGAGTGCTTGTAGTTTCATAATAAGTCAGCACTATTTGGCCATATAAACTCCTACTTTGTGTGCCTAGTTCAGAACACTTGTTGAGAGTTATCTGAACATGTGTCTACTGAATTGCAATTTCAATGATTGTAAATCTTAAGAATTGACAAATATACTTGCTGAAATTAGAAAAATATACTTATTATTGGACCCCCACCAAAAATAAGTACAGAATTAGAAATTTCAGCCCCACCTTGTGACTTTCTGGGTTAGAAAGGGGAACTGGAGGTTGACTTAATCACTCATGGCCATTGATACCTGCATAATGAGGGCTACATTAATACCAAAAGGATATGGTTTGGAGTACTCACAGGTTGACGGATATGTCACAATGCTTGCAGGAAGGAGCAGTTGGTGAGGTAATAGAAGCTGTGTGCTCCTAACCATATAATTTTCCCTATGAATCTCTGCACTTAGTTGTTCTTCAATTCTATCCTTTATTTATTAAATATCAAAACTATAATTGAACTTATTTTCTAAATTCTATGAGCCATTCTTACAAATGATGTAACCTAGGGAGAGGTCATGAAAGCTTCCTAAGTACTCCCAGGTAAATACTTGTCAAGGAAGGGAAATGAATAGGATACAGCACAGGTGAAAGTCAGGCTGAGAGGCATTCCCCACAGCAAGGCAACTCATAAGCATTATGCTCAATTTTGACAAAGAGGCCAAATCACTTTGTTGCTAGATGATTGACACTGGGAAGGAGCCTAACAGTTGAATGTTGTCTGTCACCAGTCCTCTCAGAAGAAAAGAACTGAATTTTTCAGTCCTGAGAATGAGTCTGACCTGCTCAGCAACTATACACAAATTCCAAAACTTATTCCTGGAATTCACGATTCTCCCGCCTTTCCTAATACATACATATGCTCTATCTCCAATACGCCCCCAGTATGAATTCAAGTAAAACTAAATATATTCCATTGTTTCATAATCCCTTTTTCATTATCATGCCTTTGTTGCCTTCTCAGCTTGGCTCACATAACCATTTCCCACAAGAAACTATTTCTGAATAGATAAGTTGAAGTGGTGTTCCATGATTCTGAGTTCTTTTACCTGATTTTAACACAACCACATGTATTTATAGCACTTTACTCCATTAAAATGATTAGACTATGAATCTTTTCCTATCATTTTATTGTGCCTTGAGGTGTTCTATAATATTTATTAATACATTTTAAAATGATAATTGAAATGAGAAAATGTTGAAGGAGAATGAAAGATTGAAATATGTACACAAAATTACAGGAAAAGGTATCAGATTTGTGTTTTGAACTGTTAGTGAGGAAGCATGACTTCCTACTTCCCCTAGGAATCTTCAAGCTATATGAAGACTTATTGTCTTGTTTAGCAGTTAAGGGATTTAAGTTCTTATTTGAGTAATTAATTTCTATGTAAAGTACATATTTAAATATAATAAATAAATATTTGCCTTCCTGAGTATTGGCTCCTGATCTCAATATCATAATTTTTGTAAGTTTTTAGGGTAATTAAATGAGGTAAAGTTTCAAACTCGTCATTGCTAACAGTTACTGGTAGAATCTTCACTTCTATCTCAAAAACGTGCATTGAAGATTAGATTACTATGGAAAGTTTGAAAGTAAAATTGTATTTGAGTGATTCATGGTCTTCATTGTTCATATTTAAGTTTATGAAAATTATCCTAAGGGAGAAGGCAGAGAGTAATTTGCTTCCCATTTATCACTCCAGTCAGTAGGAAGATAAAGTTCATTACAGTTAGCTGCATCTACTGTTGTCACAGGATGGGAACATGGTGGCAGACAGGACTGATATTTGCTGTTTCTCTGAAGAGATGATACCTACAAATGTGCCTTGTTAAACAGCAATAATGGTGAAAATAATAATCTTTTGTTGTTACTTTTTTCCCCCTTATTGTTGTGATGGGTGCAGGTACACGGGTTCTTACAATGTATCAAATATATCATGCATGGATTCACCTCCTCAAACATTCTCCTTCATCTCCCCATCCTCTGATTCCAGGAGTAGTTTCAACAGGTTTCATTTTTGCATTTACATACATCTGAACACATTTTATTACATCATATTCATCCTCCTACCCCCTTCTCCCAATACCTCCTCCTCGCACTGGTGCCAGCCATCCCAACCTGGGCAGGACTTATTCCGCTCTCCTGTTCTCCAATTTTGTAGGAGACAAAAGAGAAAAGATGAAACAAAAAATATGACATTTATCTTGAAATAAAAGTAGCTATACAGGGAGTTTCCTTGTGATATTTCCATGCATGTATGTACTATAACAACAATTTGTTTATCTCCTCTAAGTTTCTACATTCTCCCTTAGTCCCTTTGTTATGATAGTTTCAATCAGTTTAAGATTTCTGTACTTATTCTTCTGTAGTGAGTATATTAACCTTATTTTAGTTCTTAGTTTCCGTATACCTCTAGTGCATGACCTCCCCTTAGTGTGACCAGTGTTTCATAAAATTGCTACATTTGTGTTAGGTCTATGGCCACAAATAAGAGAGAACATGTAGCTTTTGGCCTTCTGAGCCTGGCTAACTTCACTTAAGATAATAATTTTATGATAGCAATATTTAACTCATGCAAGATAAGTGCTATCTGATAGTACCATGAACAGGATTAAATGAATACTTTACATGTACTGCCAGCCACATTTACTATTCACTGTATCTTGTGCATTATTACAATATTTCATCCTTGATATAACTGAGGTTTAAGACTTACAGGTAGTTACCAAAATCACAGAACTAGCAAAATTCAACTCCAGGTTTACTTTTAGCATATAAAACGATACCTGTCATATAATAGAATACATGTACCCAAATAATGTTTTACAGTTTTTAAAGTACCTTCCTATATCTCAATAGAGTTATCACTTGAGAACCCTAAAATAGGCTTATCATTGTTAGATACAAGTTGTCACAAGGAAATCAAAGGCTTTCCTTCAAACGAGAATCACAAGTGTGAGCTAGAAACAAAGTAATATAATAGGAAGAGTCAGAAGTCAGACACATTGCTAATTTACTTAATTCATCTTCTATAGAAATATGCATCAAACATCTTCTATGTCATGGGTACTACATTTAAATTTCTTATTGCCTTTTTTTTTATCTGCAGGGCATTGGTTAGTTTACTGCAGCATGATTTCATAAGAGCAAAGGATATCTATTCGTACAGATCCAGAATCAGATTCTAAGTTGTGCAAAATCCAGTCACTGGGGAAATAGCATATTCACAAAGTTGCCATTAACAATCTAGTCATCTGTTAGCTTTATTTATTTATTTATTTGTTTATTCATTTATTCACATGTGCATACATTGTTTGGGTCATTTCTCTGATCTGTTAACTTTAAAGTGTTAGACTAAAATAAATAAACACAGTTAATTGTTCTTCAGGTGTCAGATAATGATCTCAGAAATTTATAAAAAGGAATAGATTTAAACTCCCTAATAATCCTGTATAGATACTATCATTATCATCTCCATTTTTTTTCTTTTTTCAGTTTTTACAAGCAAAGCACAAGAAGGTTAAGTGACCTGCCCAAGATCACACCTCTTATAAGTGGCAGTCAGAATTCTTACTTGAAGGCTTTGTTTCTAGACCTTGATATTACCACAACTTATCATGAGCTACACTATTGATCTGAGGACCAAATTAATCTGGGTTACTAATGCAAAGCTCTTAACAATGATTCAGAGAAATAGAATGTATTCAATAAATGCTTGTATTTCTCCCTTGTGAGCCTAGATTTTATGACTGTAAAGCTGTGCTGCTTTCCCTGTGCATCCTGCAGTCTCTATAAATAGTTCAGAATAAGAATGCTGTGTCAGAGGGATTCAAAAACAAAAGATCATGCAATTTATGACCCAAAAATGGTCAAGAAGAAAATGTGGCTTCCTATAAGTAAACAATTGCCCTGAAATCTATTTCTTCCCTCTCCAACATGGATTTTTGTAGTATCAGATCACTAAGTATAATTTCAATGGCTTTTTTTCATATCAGATTTTAACTGTAATTAATTAAGGATACAAAAAATAATTTAGTTATGAAGAACAAAACAATATACATTCTAATTATATATTGAAGTGCCTTGGAAATGAAACTTCCTGAAATGAATAGAAATCTTTCCCTTTAAGTAAATTGACCACTAAGTTTTTTAATTCAGCATGCATGCTCAATCATGTATGTGCATTATTACTTTCCTCATTTTTTGAAGGTCACTCTAATTCACACCTACCTTATTTATTGATTTAGTTTTAGAATTATATTTTTGGTTGTTATATGCTTTCACTATTATTTGCTAATAGACTTTCATTTAGGACATGAGAACCTGAAAATTGCAACCTGATAATTCCAAGAGCTCTAGAATATTTTCAGAACATTGCAGGATATAAATCACATTCAGCAATCCAGTAAAGACACCAGGTCACTTCAGTTGAAGTCAGCTAAAAACAAGGCTCATTTCTCCACTGTGTTAAGTGTATAACGATTTAAAGACAATATATCATCCATGAAAATGGAATCAGAATCTGCTTATTTCTTCTAAAACAGGTTTTGAAAAGACCATAGTGTTTGATTTCTCTATTATAAAATAAATTAGAAATGCTTTCGAGCTCCATACAAGCTCAAAGCTCCCTCTAGTGTTGAAGAACTACTAGAAAACAAATCCATTTTTGTTGTGCTGAGTGGGGGTACATTGTAGCATTTACAAAGTATCATCCCCTGAACTGCTCCCCTTCACCTCTCCCCTGACTACTGCAACAGTCTCAAAGGATGCTTTGATCCACTGAAAGTGGTGAAACAGAAAAGAATACAGATCCAAACTGCCCTGTCCCTCAAGGATCATATGGGCTAACTTTTTTGTCTAATAATTTGTTGTCTAATAATTTGTTCCCTCAGTTTGACTCATCTTATTCATATTTTGAATAGTGTGAAGATGTCAGTATGCTAGAATTTTCTTAAGTTTTATGAATTCTCAATAAAAGTTAATTAATTTCTCTCATAAACAAATAATTGAGTGATTTGTTCTAAATGCTTGAAGCAAAAGAAAATCACCTTTTGAACTCAATGTTCAAAAGGACATCTAAATATGACACTTGATATATGTTTTACAAGTTAGGTTTTGAGCACAAGGAGAGACAGTATTACATTAGTGTAAAATGTTAGTGGAAACATTTCAGGAAATCCATGGCATTGATAGGTGTTTTTAGGATGGGTTCCTCCATAAGTAGAAATTGAGATATTTCAGTGTGAGTAATTTATTTTGGAGTAGTCTAGGATGCAATAGTGAGAGTGGAAGTGAGAAAGAATAATAAGAAAAGCTAATTAAATGTTCATTGTCAAACAGGTTGCTGACGTCCATATGAGGCATGGTCTGGCCAGTGACTTAGGGATATTCAGCATATGCCTGAGTTACTCTGTTGCACGTAAGGAAGCCAGTTCCTCATCTGCCATTGTCTGATGACTCCTAAGGAGTTCACAGCCATTATTTCTGCAACATTCCAAGCTTACCTGAAGCTGACAATGTTCATGCTCACCCCAGTAAAGTAACCCATAGAGGCTGCAAGTGTATTCAGTAAGTGTGTTTGTGGCATTCAAGCTTAATATTGGTACCTGTGAAGATTGGGGTTTGGTGGCAATATAACCTCAATAGTGCCTAGTATCCACTGGCTTAAAGGATATGCTATAAAATAGTTAAGGACCCTTGTAGTTGGTCTATACAGAATTATACTTACCATAGGAACTTGAAAACTTAAATTTTTCAGCTGTTAGGTTTGCTCAGCTGAATGTTAGGGTTATCAATTCATTTTCACGTGGGTAGTTAGTCTTTCAAGAAGCTCGGTGGCCCTTGCAATTGGGACACAGAGGGTCTCAGTAAAGCAGGATATTAGGAATAATTTCCACATGGCATAAGCCAGAAATCTGCTTTGTTGTCACTCTGCTGTTGGTGTCTTGGATTTACATTTAAATGGAAATTGTTTGGATACTCTTGTCTATAGATGAACTAAATAGATGAGGGTATTGGATATTATGGTTATGTAAACAACAAAGGTATATTTTACACTTGAACTTCTCTGCAGACTCTAATAATGTTCCTTTCTAACAGGATTTTTTTAAGAAGAAGAAAATATTCTCCAATTTTGTAAAAGAAAAAACATTAAAAAATAAAAAGAGAAACATGGTGTTTTTCCTAGTTTGAGATAAAGATAGCTACAAGGGGATACCAAATAAGAGAACAAGAAGCTAGAACAGCTTCTGTTTGGGGGCTTGGTGAGGGTATTGAGGGAAGGTAGTGAGGAAAGGGGTAGGAGGATGAATACAGTGCAAACAATGTATACACATTTATGTAAATGCAAAAATGATACCAGTTGATTCTAGGAATCAGGAGAGTGGGGATGAAAGAGAGCAATGGAAAGGGTGAATTTAAATATGATATATTTGATACATTGTAAGAAACTTTGTAAATGCTACAATGCACCCCCATTGAGTTCAACGACAAAAAATTAAAAGGAGAAAATTTTCTCCTGTAAACCAGAACAGCTCACTTCTGTGTGACCTCAAAATTATCCTTCAAAGAGTTTTGGGTTAGTGGAAGTATTGTTTTCATTGACCATTATGAATTTAATCATATCATCTCTTTTTTTACACTAAATTCAGTCTTAACTGAAGCTTTATGTAGCATGAAGTAGTTTTCTATTAACAGACTCTGCTAGGGAATGAATAGCTCAGCTAAACTTTCGAAAGTGAGTTTAATTTTAATTCAGCTTCTTGTACCATAAGATAATAGGTTATTCTTTTAGACCTTTAAAAATTTGAAGTTAATATGTTATAACTTGACAATATATGAAAGCTTTAAATGTTCTATAATGATTCTTGAATAAATAACCTAATACTACAAATAAGACTTATTCAAATGAAGAAATTAATTTCAGTGTACAAAACAAGAGACATTTTAATTATATTTTAATCAAGCACAATGAGTTTGAAAGTCAATGAAAATTTTGCTGTGTTTGAAAAAAATTATACTCAAAGATATACAGAAATTTATAAAAAGATAAACATATATTTGAAGTTATCTAAATTAATGTTATTAGTATAATTAAATGTTATTAAAACAAGAACTATCTGCTTAATAGCTCTTTTAAAAATTATTTCAGTGTTTTGATTTCTAATGAGGCTGGGGAAAAGTTTTGCTCAACATTTGAAAACCCAAATGCTTAAGGGAATTAATTATATAGACAACAGTTTATAAAAATGAAACCTACCTTCAGTTGATATTTTCTAGACCTATGAGATCTTGGTAACCATTGTTTAATAGGCTATCCAGGATAAGTGTTGTATTTATAATATTAATGCATAGTCTTTCTATGTGCCAATGAATGTGTTGTAATTTTTGGGAGGGAAGAACTGGGATTTGAACTCAGGACCTCACACTTGCTAAGCAAGTGATCTTACCACTTGAGCGATGCGCCCAGCCCTTCTTTCTTTGGCTTGTAGTTGAGATATGGTCTCACACTGTTCCTCAGGACAGCTTCAGAGCACAATTCTCATATCTGTGGCTCCTGAGTAGTTAGGATTATAGGGATGAACCACTATGTACAGCCCTAATGTGCTACAATATTGACTTGGAGCATTTGGTCTTCATTATCATAGTCTGGAGTACATATCATAATTATCACTACTTTATTTGTTAGCTCATTAACATTTAAGGAAGCTAAGTAGCTTGTGAAACTCACCAATTTTACTCTGTCGTATAGAGAATTGATATAAAATATAAAAACCACTATTTAGGATACATTAATTTCAAGAATTTATATATATAATATATAAATATTTATATATTATATGTATAACTTATATATGCATAAATATTTGAGATTTAGCATCTACTGTAACATCTTTTCATTTCAATTTTCATCTTTCTTTATTCTGGCTCCCTATACTCCCTATATCTTTGAACATACATTTTAATTCCTTGACACTTTACATAGAGAGAGCTTACCATTCACCTATATTAGGGTCTTCTCTGCAATGCAGCCCATATCCACCATCACTATTTGTCTTAGTATCAATTTTCAGTAGCTGCTGTCATAAATTACAAAAATTTATTATTTTATTTTTTAGCACAGGTTCAACTGAGGTAAAATCAAAGTGTTAACAGCATTCTGTTTTTTTCTTCTTTCCTCAGTGTTTAGGTTACATCTCTCACATGGTAGTATATTTGCGAATGAATAAAACAAGAATGAATTAATGTTTTAATTTTACACTAAGTTGAGTTTTGAGTTTGCGAAAAGAAAGATCAATGTATTTTGATTTAAAAATACCAGTTTTTTCACAAAAATAAGATAATCAATATTGTTAATATTAACATATGCAATGTGGAATCTTACTATAAACATTTAATTTAAATCACAATTTAGCTGCATTTTAAATTTAAGTTATGATAAAATTTACATTGCTGCTGTTAAAGACTCAAATAAGACCTTTTGGTACTGTGTTTAGATATAGAGAGATTCACTTGAAACACTATGATTCACTCTCAGATATATGACATCGTACCATTCCATTCAAGTACAAAATACTAGCTAGCAAATCAACAATGTGATCACTTTAAGATTTCCAAATGGTGACTCGAACTTAAAATGAAATGCTAGATTATGAAATAGTTATTTCAAAGGAGTCTTCTATATACTGAATTAATAAATTTTTGTATCCAATGAGAATTTATTATTTTGTTGTTATATACAGATTTCTATATGACTAACGTATTATAATTAAAGTATAAAGAATTATATGAGATACTCAGTACAAAGACAGAAAAATATGTTACAGAAATCATTGATTTATTGAAGAATTTATACTCATTAGAAACATGAAAATGCTACATTTATTTCATAATCTAAATGGAATAAATACTGAGAGAGATTATTCATTAGGCATTGTAGATTTAACCTTAAGAATAATGTGCCATATCTTCTCAAATTCCTCTATATCTTTTCAATATTCTGTGGACTTGAACAAACTTAAAACAGGTGCCTCCTTGGGGCTTCTCTTGACAAAACCGTGGGGCAGCCAGGTGCCAGTGGCTCACGCTTCTAGGTCATAACACGTGTACATGAAAGCAATGTTAGGAATATTTCTGTATAGCTATCCTCAACTCAACTAGCAAAAACACTTTGTCTTCCTTATTAGGCTTGTCTCTTTTCTTCAACAAAACTAGTTATAAAGGCAGAACAGCTGCTGGGTATTGAGGGGGGGGGAGCAGGAAGGGGTGGAGTGCGTGGTAAGGGAGGGGGTGGGGGCAGGGGGGGAGAAATGAACCAAGCCTTGTATGCACATATGAATAATAAAAGAAAAATGAAAAAAAAAATAAATAAATAAAGGCAGAACAGTACCTGCCCGGAACTGAGGGGGGAAGGGGAGAGAAGATGGGGAACAGGGGGGAAAATGACGCAAAGAATGTATGCACATGTGAATAAATGAATAAAAAAAAAAAGAAAGAGAAACATCACAGTTTTAAGGCAGCCCAGGGAAATTGTTTCCGAGACCCTATCGTGAAGGCACCTGATATAAAACAGGGCTGGCAGAGTGTCGTCTCAAATGGGAGAGTACTTGCCTTGCAAGTGTGACTCCCTGAGTTCAAACACCAATACTGCCAAAAGAAGACAAACAACATGGGACACTGTTTAGTGCAGAAGAGACTACCCACACATAACTCAGTGATTCCAGTGATTTATTATTCATGAGAATTAACTTTCAATGCATAACCCACATGTAGGTTCTTACTCTTCTTCTTCTCTAGAATTTGGCCCTGACGTGCAGATTAGGTCTGAGAGTTCCATGAATCCAACAGACACAGCAAGTGTAAGCACAAATATACACCCTGGTAATGATTTCCCCAGCCTTCTCTGTTCTGAGGTGTTGTGAAGTGCTGGGATATTGTTCACCTTTGGGCAGAGAGAACATTGGACTGTGTGGATCTCAGTCTTAGAACACCAATTTGTGGTAATGCCAATTACCTTTGAATGACCAGTAAACTCTATTTGTATCACACTCTGGCCAAATAACATCCTGAATATCATCTGGCTTCTATTTTGTGTCTACCTATAATGTCTAAATCAATAAGCCTTATCTAATAGGCATCATTTCAGCTTCTCAGTGAAGGCAAGTAATCAAACATATACACTAGAACTGGTATCTACCATGATGTTTGATACCTATGATATATTATCCTTAAGTAATTTGAATATTAACACTAATTATATACAGCCCCATAGTTTTAATTATGATTCTCATGTACCAGTCCTTGTGAATATGGTTAATATGAGTGTGATTTAGAACAAAGTCTGCAGCCCACCACCTTTCTGAAGATGACTTCATGAAAGTAAAGACCACCCTAACAGTCTTCTTGGTGAAGTAGTACCTAGAGTAAAAATGAATCAGTATTATTAATTCACTCATGATTTCATATTATATATAACAATAAATGGCTTGGCTTAAATTTAAAATTCATTGCTTACAATTATAGAATTTGGGAAACATACAACTTTGAAAGTCTTGCAGATCATATTCTAAGTCCCTCAGTTATTTTGTCTTCACATTTGTTTCACCTGAGGGATGGTTTTGAATATTATGGTGATTTGTTCTTTGGAGATGTTAGACTATGTTTGTACTGCAGATTTTTTCAAAAGACTGCTTTTGTCTAATTAATAATTACTTCCTAACCCTTCAGGAATCACATAGGAAGAAAAATAATTAGAATTACTTAGTATTTATTTTGACTTTATAAGGAATACAGGTATAGCAAACTACAATAGTAAAATGAGTCATGGTTGCTCACATATATGTTTTATATATGTTTAGACATTTGTAGTTATTTTTATTTACAATTTCTTTAATAAGACAAATCTATTTAATAAAAATGTTTGAAATTGAATAACTTTTCTTCTTATGAAGACTAGACACCTGGAACCATATGACATAACTGTGTAGCAACTGTCTGGGCTAAGTCTCTTGCAGTCATATAAAAAAGCATCAAAAAGTTTTCTGCTTTCTGTGATACTTTCCCTTCTTCCTCCGTGCACACATACTTTGAGACTTATCTTGATTACTTCTGTCCTATTTTCCTCAAATCTTCTTCATTAATGTTTTATTGAAACATCGAGTCCATGATGTATGTTTACACAAAATCTTATACCAATAAACATTTGAAAGACTTAGTGTTTCTTTATCATTTGACTCCAGTACTTTGTTTAAAGATGCAACTTTTTATTGATATGCCAAAATAATTGCTTTCTATGAAAACATGGGAAATAAGGAAACTTATGTGTGAATTAAGGGTTAAGGAGAATGGCAATAATTTTTTAATAGCTTGGAAAAAACATTTATTTTTTGAAGTGATAAGTTCAATAAAAAGCTGGTGCTTAATGTTATTTTACTGCTTGTTTAGAATGTAAAACAGCTACGCTTGTTTTCAGTTACTTTTACTCCACTTGAGTTATGTAAAGTTGCATATACAAATGTGTTTTACCAGGTATTTTACATATATAAGTTCTATATTTAGAGTTGTTGAATATTTCTCATTCTGCACCTTTTATTCAGCCAAAAATAACTCTTCTATTTATTCTCCTTATTAGCTTAGTTTGAGAACTTTGAAATTTTAATTCAAATACACTTGAAATAAATCATAAAAAATTGTATATGATGGTGTATCAAAATGAGAATAAGGACAGTGACAGTAAGTACTAGAAACTCAATGTTATTCCACTAATGCAGTTAAGGTTCTTCACTGACATCAAACACTTTTAGAATATAACAAGATGTGGATGCCTAAGATTTATTTCAGATCCTCTTCCTCAATCCTTTTTAAAATAATAATGCATAGCATAAATATATTTTTCACTATTCAAATAACAAAGCATTCATATAACAATAAGTAAACTATAATTTTGGTTAATATATTAAGTTGAATATTGTTAGATACTAAAAGTGAGGTAAGAGGTAGACTAGCATAAAGAAAATTCAAATTAGGTGAATTTTGTTTAGATTAATAACATACCAAAAGTATATAAAGCTTGGACTTTTGGAAATAAATAACATATTTATTTTTGAATAATATTATTTCAGAATTTCTCACAAAAGTAACCGTTAGATTGGGTAAACATTCTAAGCAAGTGTTCTACTACTGAGGTCCATGTCCAGCCCCTACTGCATACTTACAGTGGTTGCTTTGAAGTATTTGTCTTTTAAGTCTAACATTTGAGTCCTTGTGAAACACATGTCTGATTATTCTTTTTGTTTGTCCTTTGTTGTGGGTCAGAATTTCCTCTTTCCATACTTGGCTTGTTTTTGTGGTTCTTGAAAGCTGGGCTAACAATATTTGTATGTCCACATACACACATTTTCTATAGCTCTATTGTTGTTTGGGCATTAAAACTGATGCAATCTATGCTCGTCTTAGTTCCTTCAGGGGTGATCAGCTAATGACTGCAATAACTATTGAGTTTACTACTTATATGCTTACTTTATAGTTTTACAAACTTGAAAATCCTAAAACAGAGTAATTTTATTGCTGTATGGATGTATTTTCAACTAAAAATCAATTGCTTACTCAGTTAGGATAATGAAGATCTATTAATTAAACAAGATATTATGTTCAAAGATGGGAAATAGCAAATGTGGAAAAAAATCACAAGTAATCCTAGCCTGAAATCCTAGCTACTCAGGAGGCAGAGATCAGGAGGATTGCCAGCCTGGGCAAGTAGTTTGCAAGACCTTATCTTGAAAAAACCTTCACAAAAACAAAACAAAACAAAACAAATAAGGATGGTCGAGTTGCTCAAGGTATAGTACTTGAATTCAAGGCCTGGTACCACAATAAAATAAAATAAATATTTCTCTGTATATTAAAGAAATGGAGGGTGTGTATTTTTAAAAGACCTTTCTACAAAATAAATTCATTGTTTTTATACAGAGAAAAAGTATGCTTTTCTTAAGGGGAAATATGCCAGTATTCCCAAGTTCATTTTTTAGCAGTCAGATGACTACAAAATAAACATGTTAATAGATACTCATCACATTGAATCATGTTGTGAGAAAGGATGATATATGCAATGTGCAACAAGAAGAAATCTCACAATCACAATGTTGAACAAAAGACTCCAGACTCTTTCTACTCATTTCCACATACACAGTTTTAGTACTAAAGCAAACCTAAGTATTTTTTCAAGTTAATCAGGGAATCATGGTGGGTCTAGAACTGACTGAAAGGAGATAATGATTTTCTAGCAATGTTGATGTCTATCTCAGAGTGCTCATTAAATAGGTTCATTTTATTAAAATAGGATAAACAATACACTTACGATAAGCTCAGCATGGTAGGGCACTGTAATAGAACTACTCTGGAGGCTACTCAGAGTAGCTAGAAGCAACTGTGGAGGTGGAAGGATTTTGATTTGGAGGTGATCCAAGGCAAAGTTAAGGTGAGACCCCTTCATAGAAAAAAAACAGAAATTAAGAAAAAAAAGTTAAAAAAAAATTAGACTGGGACATAGTTGTTCAGTGGTGGAGTGCTTGACTAGCATCCTCGTAGCCTTGGGTTCAATTCCCAACACACACACACACACACACACACACACAACACACACATGCACACACAACACACACACACAACACACACACAACATGCACACACACAACACACACACACACACACAACACAGTAAAAAACTAGGAGGACCAGAGGAGTATGAGAAACAAAAGTCAATAAATAAATACACAAAATGGTTGTACTTTGTTTTTTCCATGTATGTTACACTTCAGTAAGTTTTTAAAATAGAATTTTTACCTGTTATATTGTCAAAACACTTGTTCAATGTAACATGTGCTGTACAATGTTCTAATCTGTTTCTAAATATAACCATGTAGTTATCAGTAATAAAAATATTTCTAACAAAATTTACTATTATAATTTTCTAAAATCATAAATGCCTTCTTAGATATGTGTTTGTAAATCATATAATACATTACTAAAGATCATTTTCCAACCACATTTTCACTTGTTATGATTGATGAAATGACTATTTTTTTTAAATTTCATTTGTTCATAAATTTCCCATTAACACAGAACATTGCAACATTTAGTCTTAGAAATAAAATTGTTACCACAGTGTGAAAAAAGATGTTACAGATTGTAATCACTAAATAAGAACAAATAAATTTCTTACAGATCTACACAATTGAGCTTACTGTTCTAATTGGGAAAAAATGTGTTGTAGGGAACCCTTCTTGATACTAAGAAATAATCAAATATAACATTCAGACATGATTACTTCAACATTTGCATTTCTTTTCCAGAAAAGTAAGTTAAAATTTATGACAAAATAACATTTCTTGTCTCTTTTGGGGGGTAGGGGGAGTTGTCATTTTATGGGTTCACTTTTATTCATTTCATTTATTCTCTCAATGAATCTTCATGATTTGTAATTCTGGGATAATAACTCACCTGCAATTAAATTTGGAAGGAGATGAGAAAGAAATAATAAATGAATGTTAATAGCATACTAATATATTGACTGAAATATTTAATGATAAACTCTGTAGACACAATTTCAAAAGATAGTTTTCCAATCACATTTACAGGAATAAATGTGAGAAATTTATAGGAATCAAAATCATGATAGAATGTAACATGCCATAAAATATTTTGTTAATTCACACCCTGGACTGGTGAAGGCTTACCTAATTATCCCTTCTTCAGTGGAAATAAACAATGGGAAAATATACCTCGGAAAGACAGTAGATATCCTTAATCATTAATAAACGTGGAGGGTTTGCAAATGGAGCACTTCAGTTTAGATGAACTGACTACCCTGAAATGCCAAATATTTTTTATCTACACATCAAATGTATTACTTTAGGAATTCTTTCCCTCTTGGATATTTCAGTCCAGGGTAGAAAGCTTAAATTATTGATTAGATCATCATTAGGTTGCCATTTACAATAGTACCAAGTACAGTTAAGGTGCTGTTATGCAGTGGAAGAGCTTCTCATCTCATTCTTAGAGCTATCACAAGAGAGTGCATTTAGGAATTGCACTACAGTCAGCCAAAAAGACTTATGAGCTTCCACACCAAGTAAAGCATTGTATTTCGAGTGTGGCGGGAAATGAATCAGACAGTTAACATCATTTATTTGGGCTGAAACCAGGGCTGATCCACAGGTGAAGAATAGAACCTCCCTAAGGTAGAAACATAGGATTGGAACAGACATTTTAAGTTTTAAGTATTAGTTGATCACTTGGGGACAAAAAAGTAAAATGACTTGAAAATTAAACAAATTTTCTTTTCAACTTTTTAGAATGAAAAAAATATAACTTGTGGTCTGTTAGTGTGTGTATAAATTCCATGAATCCATGTGATCCAAAATAGCAATATCTGTTTTGCACTTATCATCCTTTGTTCCCTTTGATTTATCTTGGATATAAGGAAGTTCTAGTCAGTTAAATGCAAGTTTTCTTCAGATAGTAAAAGTGTGGTAAATAAACATAGTGAATAGAAAGCTCCCTTTTATATTGCCATTCTATGGCACCAAAACTAAATAGCAAAGGTAAGTCATAAATCCAAACAAATTGAATAACATCTCAATTTAAAGACACTTAGTATTTAATCATGACATTAATCCTAAGACAGTCTCTCTGACTCTCTCTCTCTCTCTCTCTCTCTCTCTCTCTCTCTCTCTCTCTTTCTCTCTCTCTCTCTCTCTCCCTGGGTGTGTGTCTGTTCTTTGTCTCTCTCTTTTCTTTTTAATACAAAATAGTATTAGAATCCAAAATGACTGATGAGGTGTGGAAAAAAATGTATTTTAGTACTGAAAAAAAATACATTTGTAGGAGGGTGCTAGTGATTCAAGCCTGTAATCATAGCTCTTTGGGAATCAGGGACTGAGAACTGAAGGATCATGGTCAAAAGTGAGCTGGGGTAAAAGTTCTTGAGACCATTTAATAATAAGTTCAGTATGGTGATACATATCTGTCTGCATAGCTACTGCAGGAAGCATACATAGGATGGACCAGGAAGCACACTGGTACAGGTTGCCTGAGCAAAAATGAGACTCTATCTCAAGAATAAGCAGAGCAGGGCTGGTGGAATGGCTCAAGTAGTATAGAACTTGCTAGAAGCCGTGATTTCAAACCCCAGTACCACCAAAAAAAAAAAAAAAAAAACTGGCAGTGTGACTCAAGCAGCAAGGTGCTTATTTTGCAAATATAAAGCCCTGAGTTCAAACACTAGGTTTATCAAAAAATTAAAAAAAAACAAAACAAAACAAGAATAACCATAGCAAAATAGCCTGAAAGTATGTCTCATTGGTAGAGAGCCTGCCTAGCAAGTGAGAAGTTTGAATTCAAATCTCAGTGTAACCCACCAAAAATTTAACCTGTAAATATATTTAAACAATGAAATATAGAATTTGAAAAAATATAAATTAACATAACTGTGGGAAACAAATACTTGATAGATATTGGTAAATTAAAAGTTGAAATCATAATTCAAATAAGCTTAAATATTACATATAAACTTTTGACTCATCACCACTTATGATAGTATTGTAATTATACTTTTCATGTGACACTCAAACTCAGAGCATGTAAGTAAAAAGGATGTGAATATTTAATTATAAAATATATATGAGTCTAGAAACTATTACATTGACAAAAACACTGTAAATCTTTCAAGGTTTTATATTAAAATAAATTCCAGTAGGATAATAGTTTTTAAAGTAGCAGGATACAAAACCGATGTACAAAAATCTGTCCAACAATGAATAGATTAAGAAAGACTATAGGAAAATAATTGCATTTACAATAGCCAAAAAAAAAAAAAAACCTAGCAATAAACTTAACAAAAGATGTGAAAGAACTCTACAAAGAAAACTATAAACCACTGAAGAAAGAGATCGAGGAAGACATTAGAAGATGGAAAAATCTGCCGTGCTCATGGATTGGCAGAATCAACATAGTGAGAATGGCTATATTACCAAAAGCAAGCTACATGTCCAATGCAATTCCAATCAGAATTTAAATGGCATTCATCACAGAGATTAAAAAACAGCCCTAATGTTTATTTGAAAACAAAAATGATTGCAAATAACCAAGAGAAAGTATTGATAAGTAGAACTACATGAAATTTAAAAAGCTTCTGCACCACAAAAGATATGTTCTCTAAATTGAAGAGGCTGCCCACAGAATAGAGGAAAATTTTAGCCAGCTATACATCTGACAAGGGAATGGTAACAAGATTATATAGGCAGTTCAAAAACCTGAACTCCCAAAAAGTCAAAAACTCAATGAAAAAATGGGCAGAAGAACTGAACTGATATTTCTCAAAAGAAGAAGTCCAGATGGCTAAAAAACACATGAAGAAGTGCTCCAACATCCCTGGCCATAAGGGAAATGCAAACCAAACCATGCTAAGATTCTACCTCACTCCTTTTAGAATGGCTACAGTCAAGAACTCAAACACCCCTGTTAGAATAGCCATCATCAAAAATACCACCAACAACATGTGTTGGTGAGGATGTGGGGAAAAAAGGAACCCTTGTACACTGCTGGTGGGAATGCAAGCTGGTGCAACCACTCTGGAAAATAATATGGAGGCTTCTTAAAAATCTAAACATAGATCTGCCATATGATCCAGCAATCCCACTCCTAGGAACGTACCCAAAGGAATACGACTCAAGTTACTCCAGAGGCACCTGCACACCCATGTGTATTGCAGCGCTATTCACAACAGCCAAGTTATGCAAACAGCCAAGATACCCCATTACTAACGAATGGAATAAGAAAATGTGGTACTTATACAAAATGGACTTTTACTCAACCATGAAGAAGAATGAAATCTTACCATTCTCAAGTAAATGGATGGAACTGGAGAATATCATTTTGAGTGAGGTTAGCCAGGCTTAGAAGAGCAAAAATCATATGTTCTCCCTCATATGTAGATTTTAGATCTAGGGCAAATGCAGCAATGTTGTTGGACTTGGGTCAAACGCTAAGGGTAGAGCACATAAGGGAAGTATGGGGATAGGTAGAAAACCCAAAACTTGAAAGTGTTTGATGCCTCCACTGCAGAGGAACTAATACCTTAAAGCAACAGAGGTCAATAGGGGAAAGTGATCAGGAGCTAGAGAAAAGGTCAGGTAGAGTTCAATCAATTTGGGTTGTAATACGCTTGCATGGAAGCAATGCTAGGAATCTCTCAGTGTAGCTATCCTTATTTCAACTAGCAAAACTGCTTTGTATTTCTTATAATTGCTTATGTCTTCTCTTCAACAAAATTGGAGAAAAGGGCAGAATAGGTTCTGCCTGGAAACAAGGTGGGGGTTGGGGGAGATGGAGGGGGTGGGGGCAGGGGGAAAAATGGCCCAAACCATGTATGCACATATGAATAAATGAATAAATAAATAAAAAGAACACAAAAAACCACAAATGTTGGCGAGGGTGTTGGGAAACAGGAATCCTCATATGCTGTTGGTGAGAATGTAAATTTGCACAATCCCTTTGGAAAACAGTATGTAGGCTCCTCAAAAACTAAAAACAGAACTACCATATGATACAGAAATTCCACTCCTAGGGATGTACCTGAAGGAATATAAATCAGGTTACAACAGAGTCACCTGCACACCATGTTTATTGCAGCACTATTGGTAATAGCTAACCTATGGGAACAGCCAAGGTGCCCCTCTACTGATGAATGGATTAAGAAAATGTATTTATACACAATGGAGTTTTTTTCAACCACAAGGAAGAATGAAATTTTGTCATTTGCAGTAAATGGATTGAACTGGAGAACATGATTTTAAGTGAAGTTAGCCAGGTTCAGAAGGCCAAAAGCTGTATATTTTCTCCAGTGTTTGAAATATAGACCTAATAAAAGTACAACAAAACTATGAAAATCAGGTCAAGGAGTTCACATACAAGAGGGGGAGGGTAAAAGAAGGAAGTTAAGAAGGTGAATATGGTTGATGAACTCTGTATACAAGGATGAAATAGAGAAGTTATAAACCAGTTGAAACCACCATAAGAAAGGGAATAAGGTAGAAAAAGGAAAATAGAGCTGATAAACCAAATCTGTCTATAACATATGTACATGGAAGTGGCACAAGCAAACTCTCTGTGTTGCTATGTTAAATAAATTCTTTGTTTTGTTTTTTTTTTTCTTATAGAAAATCAGAGAACAGGAGGACAGAACAGGTCCCGCCTGGGGCTTGGTACCAGTGAGAGGAAAGAGGTGGTGGAGAAATGGTGAAGTATGGTGAAGTATGGTGAATATGGCACAAATACTGTGTATACATGTATTTAAATGGAAAAATGATATCTATTGTCTCTCACTCCTTTGACACAATGTTCCACGAAGGGGGTAGGGGAGATGAAGGAGAATATTGGTGGGGGTGAATTCAATTATTATATGTTTGATATATTGTAAGAATTTTTGTAAATGTCACAATGTACCCCCACCTAGCACAAAAAAAGAGAAAAAAATGCAACTCACTTGGAGAAGAAAAAATAACTGCTTGTGTACAGGACTACAAGTGAGTTTTTTAAGATAAAATAACTCCAAAGTTTGGGGGCAGGAGGGTGCTGTGAACTTTATTGATGCACTTTGACAGTGTAGGGATCCTTAAGCCCCTCCACTTCTCAGAGTTTCTGGGATAGAAACTGACTGAGTTGGGGCAGGAACTCCTATATAACTGCAGCTCTCTCTCTTCCACTAGTGCTCCTATTGAGGCTGGTGCTCCAGTGTGTCTTACTCCTTAGGCACCATGTGGACAACATGGCACACCGCTCTGTTGGCATAGAAGCCATTGCCATTTCAGGAACTGAACTTTACAGAGTGGTCATTGAGGGCAGTACCACCTCTAAAATCCAACGTGTGACAGTGGGTGCTGTGGGCATCTAGTCTTAGAAGATACTCTGGCCCTTGGTGTAGCCCTTTAATCCTGCTTGATAAACCTTTTTTCTTTTTCATTTTTTTCAGTACTGGGGTTTGAACTCAGGGCCTTCATCTTGAACTACTACACCAGCTCTATTTCTGTGAAGGGTTTTTAGAGGTAGGGTCTCATGAACTATTTTTCCTGGCTGGATTTGAAATGTGATCCTCCTGATTAGCTAGGATTGCAGGCATGAGCCACCAGTGCTAGGCATGACCACCTTCTTGGTATCATCACATTCAGCAGCTTACCCTAGACAAAAGTCCTATCCACAATGTACACAATAGATGTGGACACACAAAAGGCTATACCAGAGAGCTTCCCATTCAGTCAGAGGGTCTTTGCCCACAGCCTTGGTCACATCAATGGATCTACATCCACAAGATGTTTTGGAGAGCAACATGGACATCACACCTTGGCCTTCATCTAGGCTAAGAAGTCTAATCAGTTGATGGTTCAGGAGGCAATGCTGCTGATCTTGAAAGAACTATGTTATTTATAAGAGTTCATACTCATTACTAATATGTGAAAGTCAACTTAAGATAATGATTCTTTGGCTACAGCTTTCAAGTGAACCCTAGTCTTCTCCATGTTAGTGAAGAAACCTGCAAAATCCAAGACTTATTCATACCAGTATCATACCATTTGATGCAAGAAAAGCTGGCTCCTGGAAGATGTAAATGGTCTTTTTATTGGTGGCAAAGCTTCTTGTTCTTAGCTTTGACAGTGCCATTGAACTTGCTGTGTGTGGTATCATACTGGAACATGTAGACCATGGTTGAGGTCAATGAGGTGGTCATTGGTAGTGGCAATATCCATGTTGCCAGAGTTCAAGGCATTCCTGGTAACTAGGCACCTTATATTAATAAATCCATTCACTACAATGGTTTCTCATGGACACAGCTGATACTATATGAGAAGATACAGCTGTCTGTTCAGTGGGGAGGAGCTGAGTCAAACTGTGATATTTGTCAAAAAGTAAATATTTCAAAATGTTATAAACCTGGTATAATATAAGTGTAATGGTCATTGGCTAAGAATTTTAATGTTGGAATAATAATATCAAAATTAAAAAATCAACCATAACAGCTATTACAATGTTTTTTAATTAAAATCCAAATACATGTGAGAATCCTAAAATATAATTGAACCTGATAGGAAAGAGTAGGGTCTATTTTGTACAAATAATAAATGAAGTGGTTAAAGTAAAGCAGCCCAATTTAAAAATTATTTTTGGAATCCTGAAGCATCTATCTCACTTGTGAACAAAAACACACATAGATATACAAGTATTATCAAACATAAGAAAAATGCTGTCACCAGTAATTCATTTTATGCAAATTCAGAACATAAAAATGAAACTTTATTTTCACCTATTTTGTTACAGTTTTAATTAAATAGGTTGAATATTACACTTTATTTAGAATGCAGTAAGAAGATACATAATTGTCATATCATTCTAACATTGTTTATAATAGCAAAAGCAGAAATGAACATACCACCAAATCTTAATAACATGTACAACATCTGCAGAACAATTATATAAAGTGTGTTATGTGCCTTAAAAGAAAATACTGTGTACAATCTATTTAGTAAAATCAAACAGGTATACATGTTCTGATTATGAAAAAGTCCAATAACACTTATTGACTAAGAAGATTTAAAATATGATTGGCTATTGTGTTTTAAAATAGTTTATTATAGTTGTATGTAATTTTCCAAAAATGAGAGATTAGATTATAAAGGTTTTAATTGTTCATAATTGTCTCATTATTATCATTATTATATATTATTATGTAATAATCAGTTCTAACACATTTCCTTGAGCACCCAGTAACAGGAAAGAACACTGTAGAGCTTCAAATTACCTATGCTTTCTGTGGCAAAGGAATTAGTAGTTAATTGTAAGTCCAATGTGATAGCACTATTCTGAAGTCAGCGGAATTCATTGACAGGTGTGACCAATGATGACCTGAACAGTGTTTTGTTCTACAACACTTGGAATTACCGGAATTTGGGGAACAGGAGAAATTCTAGTAGATTATGGAAAAAGGAAGACCATGTCATCAATAAGCATATCACAGCCTTGGACAGAAAACATTTATGAATCATAAAGCATCACCGAATCATGTGTAGAATGCTGTCATTGTTAATTAATGTAGACCACTTTTACTGTAAAAATCCCAGTTTATGGTTCATATTCTAAAAGCTAGTCATTTAGTGCATTAGATTAATAACACATGATGCTGAGTCTTGTACAGAATTGTGATTTATTTGAAATACCTTTCCTAGGTCAAGAATTATTCAATGCCATGTCATTCTGGATAGATGAACACAGTCCAGTGATTAACCTCCATTAACAGTGGATAAACCAATCGCTCTGCCAATTTCATGTGTAAACAAATATAAGTTTTGTTGGCTTTTAAGTCCATTATAAGTATAAACTTATCATGATAACACAACTGATAGAAAAGCTGGCAATAGAAGAAATATTTGTCATCCAACTTTTTAAATGCACCTTTAAATTAGAAAGTCCAAACAGAATATAGTAAAGAAATTAACTTTCAATCATATCATGACTTTTTCCCTCTGAGGGTGTAAGTGAAGAAATGAAGGGAAATATTGAGTTAAAAATGGATCTGGTGTTTTATTCAAATTGCTCAAATTGTCCAATCTTACTTTATGCTACATTGTTACATGCTATCTTTTCTTGATGAATAGAAATGCTTCTACTAAACATTCCAGAAAGGGTCAGATATAAGTTCTGTAGGTCTATAAACTGCATGAACATAAAACATAATTTGCTAGATGAATTAATTATGGACATATTTCTAAAACATTTATAATCATTATAGTGTCTTTCTCTGCCTGATTGACAAGAAAAATCCATAATATGTTACTCTGCCACTTTACATTATAAAATTGAAAAGTAGTTGGCAGAATTGGGCATGTAATTTAATAACCATAAAAGAGTGATAATACTTCAATCTTAGTATTGAAAACGAGAATTCAATGGTAGCATTAGGCTATGCTTTCAGCTTTGTGGGTCATTCACTAATTGACATTGATAAAAATGTTTTTTAAGGACTCTATTTTTTGCTATGAAGCCTAATTAGAAAATCTCTTACAAATTGTACTCAAAGCTGAATCTGAAAGCAATGGAAATGTATTTAAATTTGTATAGGTCAAAGAATTTCTCAGTTTGTGTTAGAGTATCACATAAAGAAGTAACAACAAAGAAATTAAGTAACATATTCTCTCTGACACTTTGCCAGTGTTATAAGCATAGAGAAGGAAAGATTATTCTTTGTGCTCACTGACAGATACCACCATGATTTCCTCTGCATGCTTCCCTTGGAGCAGAAGTGTCCACTTTCTCTACCTCAGAATATGAGGCAGGAATGATTGCTTTGATCAGACCACTGTGGTGCAATGTGGCACAGTGACTTCATGCCAATCCCAGGCCTAGCATGTATGAGTACTACCAGATTTTGTCTTGAAATCTTGGAGTCTAAAGTGGTCTAAAACGTTCGAGAACCTGAGAACAAGGATGGGAGAGGCCCTGGTCAGACTAGAGAGAGGGGCTCTCCCTCCAGCTCTGCCTTCAGCCATCCTGCCAGGATCCTTGGCATGCGAATGACCTTATTTTGTCTTCTCTGAACAGGGCTGAACACCACCTAGAAGCCCAGATTATCTCAGGTGGAGCTGAACAATCACTCAGGGGCAGCCCTGACCTATAAAATCTTAAATGTAGCAAATTGCTATTATTCGAGCTCGACAATTTTTGTAATAACATTTTGCACAGTAATAGATGTAACTGGAGCATTATTTCACTGTCTGGTGGCAGAAACTGAATTTTATGTTCTGGGTTTTGCTCAATTAGATGTCAACAATAAGACATAAATTAAATTACATGAATATGCACATTTGAAAAATTGAGAGGAAAAATGAAAACAAACACTTCCACAAATTAAAGCAATTGTTAATTCAATATTGATCCCTGTCAATGCTTGTTTCTAATTACAGAGTACTTTTGTGGTCAAGAAGAGAAAACCCTTATTCTTTGACCAAATACCTTTTCAAGTTTCACTCAAAAGAATTTTTTAAATCCCAACTGACTGAACTATAAAGCACTTGGTTCAAAATATTTCTTTTAAAGTATGTGGCAGAAGTTCATGTAGCAATCAAATAACTCTCCTGGACAACCAGTAGACAAAACGCAGTTTCCCTTTTACTCAGACACAAGAAGGAATATTGAAAAATCAAAGTAAATCATACGATGTAGGATATATTAGAGCCAAAAATTGTTATTCTGTCTTTATAAAATATATCTTGCTGACTCACTTCAGAACCTGCATCACCAATGTGTAAAAGATATTTCTCCATGGACTAGGGTAAAAAGCCGTTTGTTACACTTGTGATAAATGATTTCCTGACATAAGAAATATATACTTCCTGGTTTGTTTTAATGTTTATATAGAATTATTTCTGCCTCCTCAGTCTTTACTGCCATATTAAGACAGAAATTCTAATGAATTGTATTACAGTCATGATTCCCAGCTACTTGTGTTTTCACATCCATGAAAGACAACAGTTTCTGCATGTGTGTCAGTGTGTGTATGTGTGTGTGTGAGAGAGAGAGAGACAGAGACAGAGACAGAGACAGAGAGTAGGGATAGAGAGACAGAGACAAAGAGAAAGAATAGAAAGAAATTTGATACAATTGTTAGCCATGATCATTGTCATCAATATTACACTATGATACTGTTAATTTCACAAAATATTTATTTTATTTAACTGTAATACCTCTTTTTTGTGCTACTAAGGTTTGAACTCCACAACTTGGGTTTGTTAGGCAGGTATTCTACCACTTGAGTCACTTCAAGTCAGCCAGAAATTATCTTACCATTAACACATCAAATGTATATATATGTAAAGTTTTTCCCATGTACACAAATATATATATATATAAATTTTAAGTGAAATTATTATAATTTGATTTTAATGAGAATTGGCATGTGAAAAATTTTGATATATGTAGAAAATATGCCCTCCAGAATACCTTTTATATTTCTTGTAGATTATAAGACTATATATATTCCCAAAATGTTTCTACTTATTCATAATAATATTTGACTTGCTCTTCTTTCAAAAGAAACAATTAAAAACAGATACCCTAAGTTTTTACATGTAGAAATATAAATTTGTAATGAGGGTTGATGATTACTAAATATTTGAATTTATTAAGTTTTGAACTAATAGACTATGTATGTCTTTCTCCATATTTCTATATTATATCTTCCTACTTCCTTAAAATATTTTCAAAGTTTTAAAAACACTTTAATGAATTGTGATTGACAAATAATAAGCTGTACATATTTAGTATTCACATTTTAATGAGCATGAAGATAAAAATATTCATCACAAAACAATCACCAAGATCCATGCCATAGTTATGTACACTATTTTTATGTGCGCTTTTTAATGGTATGTGTCTTATAAGAAGTTTCAGATTTCATAAAACATTGATTATGTTTATATAAACATTAAATTATTAATATTATTTTAATGGTTATGCAATCAATAGGAATTCTTTTTGATTCTTCTATAGAATCAATTATTCACTTTTCTTTTATTCATGATATAGAAATTTGTTGGTTTTTTTTTTATTATTCATATATGCATACAAGGCTTGGGTCATCTCTCCCCCCTGCCCCCACCCCCTCCCTTACCACCCACTCCATCCCCTCCCTCTCCCCACTACCCCTCAATACCCACCAGAAACTATTTTGCCCTTATTTCTAATTTTGTTGAAGACAGAGTACAAGCAATAATAGGAAGGAACAAGTATTTTTGCTGGTTGAGATAAGGATAGCTATACAGGGCATTGACTCACATTGATTTCCTGTGAGTGTGTGTTACCTTCTAGGTTAATTCTTTTTGATCTAACCTTTTCTCTAGTTCCTGGTCCCCTTTTCCTATTGGCCTCAGTTGCTTTTAAGGTATCTACTTTAGTTTCTCTGCGTTAAGTACAACAAATGCTAGCTAGTTTTTTAGGTGTCTTACCTATCCTCACCCCTCCCTTGTGTGCTCTTGCTTTTATCATGTGCTCAAAGTCCAATCCCATTGTTGTGTTTGCCCTTGATCTAGTGTCAAGGGAGAACGTACAATTTTTTTGTCTTTTGGGCCAGGCTAACCTCACTCAGAATGATGTTCTCCAATTCCATCCATTTACCAGCGAATGATAACATTTCGTTCTTCTTCATGGCTACATAAAATTCCATTGTGTATAGATACCACATTTTCTTACTCCATTCGTCAGTGGTGGAGCATCTTGGCTGTTTCCATAACTTGGCTATTGCGAATAGTGCCGCAATAAACATGGGTGTGCAGGTGCCTCTGGAGTAACCTGTGTCACAGTCTTTTGGGTATATCCCCAAGAGTGGTATTGCTGGATCAAATAGTAGATCAATGTCTAGCTTTTTAAGTAGCCTCCAAATTTTTTTCCAGAGTGGTTGTACTATTTACATTCCCACCAAGAGTGTAAGAGGGTTCCTTTTTCCCCGCATCCTCGCCAACACCTGTTGTTGGTGGTGTTGCTGATGATGGCTTTTCTAACAGGGGTGAGGTGGAATCTTAGCGTGGTTTTAATTGCATTTCCTTTATTGCTAGAGATGGTGAGCATTTTTTCATGTGTTTTTTGGCCATTTGAATTTCTTCTTTTGAGAAAGTTCTGTTTAGTTCACTTGCCCATTTCTTTATTGGTTCATTAGTTTTGGGAGAATTTAGTTTTTCAAGTTCCCTATATATTCCGGTTATCAGTCCTTTGTGTGATGTATAGCTGGCAAATATTTTCTCCCACTCTGTGGGTGTTCTCTTCAGTTTAGAGACCATTTCTTTTGATGAACAGAAGCTTTTTAGTTTTATGAGGTCCCATTTATCTATGCTATCTCTTAGCTGCTGTGCTGTTGGGGTTTCATTGAGAAAGTTCTTACCTATACCTACTAACTCCAGAGTAGTTCCTACTCTTTCCTGTATCAACTTTAGAGTTTGTGGTCTGATATTAAGATCCTTGATCCATTTTGAGTTAATTTTGGTATAGGGTGATATACATGGATCTAATTTCAGTTTTTTGCAGACTGCTACCCAGTTTTCCCAGCAGTTTTTGTTGAAGAGGCTGCTATTTCTCCATCGTATATTTTTAGCTCCTTTGTCAAAGACAAGTTGGTTATAGTTGTGTGGCTTCATATCTGGGTTCTCTGTTCTGTTCCACTGGTCTTCATGTCTGTTTTTGTGCCAGTACCATGCTATTTTTATTGCTACTGCTTTGTAGTATAGTTTGAAGTCAGGTATTGTGATACCTCCTGCATTGTTCTTTTGACTGAGTATTGCCTTGGCTATTCGTGGCTTCCTGTGTTTCCATATAAATTTCATGGTAGATTTTTCAATCTCTTTAATGAATGTCATTGGAATTTTGATGGGAATTGCATTAAACATGTAGATTATTTTGGGGAGTATCGACATTTTTACTATGTTGATTCTACCAATCCATGAGCATGGGAGATCTCTCCACTTTCTATAGTCTTCCTCAATCTCTTTCTTCAGAAGTGTATAGTTTACCTTATAGAGTTCGTTCACATCTTTTGTTAGGTTTACACCTAGGTATTTGATTTTTTTTTGAGGCTATTGTAAATGGAATTGTTTTCATACATTCTTTTTCAGTTTGCTCATTGTTAGTGTATAGAAATGCTAATGATTTTTCTATGTTGATTTTGTATCCTGTACCTTCCTATAGCTATTGATGATGTCTAGAAGCTTCTGAGTAGAATTTTTTGGGTCTTTAAGGTATAGGATCATGTCATCTGCAAATAGGGATATTTTGACAGTTTCTTTACCTATTTGTATTCCTTTTATTCTTTCTTCTTGCCTAATTGCTCTGGTTAGGAATTCCAGTACTATGTTGAATAGGAGTGGAGATAGTGGGCATTCTTGTCTGGCTCCTGATTTTAGAGGGAATGGTTTCAGTTTTTCTCCATTAAGTATAATGCTGGCTGTAGGTTTGTCATATATAGCTTTTATAATGTTGAGGAACTTTCCTTCTATTCCTAGTTTTCTTAAAGCTTTTATCATGAAATGGTGTTGGATCTTATCTTAGGCTTTTTCTGCATCTATTGAGATGATCAAGTGGTTTTTGTCATTGCTTCTGTTAATGTGGTTTATTATGTTTATTGATTTTCATATGTTGAACCACCCCTGCATCCCTGGGATGAAGTCTACTTGGTTGTGGTGAATAATCTTTTTGATGTGTTGTTGAATTCAGTTTGCCATTATTTTGTTGAGGATTTTTGCGTCAATGTTCATTAAGGAGATTGGCCTATAGTTCTCCTTTTTTGGAGGTGTCTTTGTCTGGTTTTGGGATAAGTGTAATACTGGCTTCATAAAATGTGTTTGGCAGATTTCCTTCCCTTTCTATTTCGTGGAACAGTTTAAGGAGGGTTGGTATCAGTTCTTCTTTAAAGGTCTGATAGAATTCAGCAGAGAATCCATCAGGTCCTGGACTTTTTTTGGGGGAGAGACTCTTGATTGCTGTTTCAATTTCATTTTGTGTTATAGATCTATTCAGGTGATTAATTTCCTCTTGGTTCAGTTTTGGATGGTCATATGTATGTAGAAATCTGTCCATTTCTTTAAGATTTTCAAATTTACTTGAATATAGGTTCTCAAAATAGTTTCTGATGATTTCCTGGACTTCCATGGTGTTTGTTGTTATCACCCCTTTTGCATTCCTGATTCTACTAATTTGGGTGTTTTCTCTCCTCATTTTAGTCAGGTTTGCCAATGGTCTATTGATCTTGTTTATTTTTTCAAAGAACCAACTTTTTGTTTCATTAATTCTTTATATGGATTTTTGTGTTCTATTTCATTGATTTCAGCTCTTATTTTTATTATTTCTCTCCTTCTATTTGTTTTGGGATTTGCTTGTTCTTGTTTTGCTAGGAGTTTGAGATGTATCATTAGGTCATTGATTTGGGATCTTTCAGTCTTTTTAATATATGTACTCATGACTATAAACTTTCCTCTCAAGACTGCCTTCGCTGTGTCCCATAGGTTCTGGTAGGTGTGTTTTCATTCTCATTGACTTCCAGGAACTTTTTAATTTCCTCTTTTATTTCATCGATGATCCATTCTTCATTAAGTAATGAGTTATTTAGTTTCCAGCTGTTTGCATATTTTTTGTCTTTACTTTTGTTGTTGAGTTCTACTTTTACTGCATTGTGGTCAGATAGTATGCACGGTATAATTTCTATTTTCTTATATTTGCTGAGACTTGCTTTGTGCCCTAGGATATGATCTATTTTGGAGAAGGTTCCATGGGCTGCTGAGAAGAATGTATATTGTGTAGAAGTTGGATGAAATGTTCTGTAGACATCAACTAGGTCCATTTGATGTATTGCATATTTTAGATCTTGGATTTCTTTATTGAGTTTTTGTTTGGATGACCTATCTATTGAGGATAATGGAGTGTTAAAGTCTCCCACAACCACTGTGTTGGTGTTTATATATGCTTTTAGGTCTCTCAGGGTATTTTTGATGCAATTGGGTGTGTTGACATTGGGTGCATACAGGTTGATAATTATTATTTCCTTTTGGTCTATTTCCCCTTTTATTAGTATGGACTGTTCTTCTTTATCTCGTTTGATCAATGTAGGTTTGAAGTCTACTTTGTCAGAGATAAGTATTGCTACTCCTGCCTGTTTTCGGGGGCCATTGTCTTGGTAAATCTTCTTCCAGCGTTTCATCCTTAGACTATGCTTATTTCTGTCAGTGAGATGGATCTCTTGTAAGCAACAAATTGTTGGATCTTCCTTTTTAATCCATTTCATCAAGCGGTGCCTTTTGATGGGTGAATTAAGTCCTTTAACATTAAGCGTTAGTACTGATAGGTATGTGGTGATTCCTGTCATTTAGTTGTCTTAGCTGTTTGAAGGTTTGATTGTGTGTACCTAAGTTGAGGTTACTCTCTACTGTCTTGCTTTTTCTTTTCCTGTGGTTTGGAGCTGCCTGTCTTTTCATGGTTAAGTTGGGTTTCACTTTCTGTGTGCAGAATCCCTGAAGAATCCTTTGTAGTGGTGGCTTTGTGGTCACATATTGTTTTAGTTTCTGCTTATCATGGAAGACTTTTATTGCTCCATCTATTTTGAATGATAGTTTTGCTGGGTAGAGTATCCTGGGGTTGAAGTTATTTTCATTCAGTGCCCGGAAGATCTCACCCCACGCTCTTCTTGCTTGTAATGTTTCTGTTGAGAAGTCTGCTGTGATTTTGATGGGTTTACCTTTGTATGTTACTTGTGTTTTCTCTCTTACAGCCTTCAATATTCTTTCCTTAGTTTCTGAACTTGTTGTTTTAATGATGATATTTCATGGGGTAGTTCTATTTTGATCTGGTCTGTTTGGTGTCCTGGAGGCCTCTTGCATCTGTATGGGTATATCTTTCTCTAGATTTGGGAAATTTTCCGTTATTATTTTGTTAAATATATTATGCATTCCCTTCGCTTGCACCTCTTCTCCTTCTTCGATGCCCATGATTCTCAAGTTTGGTCTTTTGATGGAGTCAGTGAGTTCTTGCATTTTCTTTTCTCAGGTCTTGAGTTGTTTAATTAATAGTTCTTCGGTTTTTCCTTTAATTACCATTTCATCTTCAAGTTCCGAGATTCTGTCTTCTGTTTGTTCTATTCTGCTGGATTGGCCTCCCGTTTTGTTTTGCAGTTCTGTTTCGTTCTTTTTTCTGAGGTTTTCCATATCCTGGCTGTTTTCCTCTTTAATATTGTGTATTTTTGTCCTGAGTTCATTTATCTGTTTATTCATTGTGTTCTCTCTTTCACCTTGGTGTTTATACAGTGCTTCTATGGTTTCCTTTATTTCTTCTTTTGTTTTTTCAAATTCTCTATTTTTGTTGTCTTGGAATTTCTTGAGTGTCTCCTGTACATTTTGGTTGATCCTATCCAGTATCATCTCTATAAAATTCTCATTGAGTACCTGTAGTATGTCTTCTTTTAAATTATTCTTGTGGGCTTCTTTGGGTCCTTTGGCATAGTTTATCTTCATTTTGTTGGAGTTTGGATCTGAGTACCTGTTTTTTCATTCCTCTCTGGTTCCTGTACTAATTTTTTGCTGTGGGGAAACTGGTTTCCCTGTTTTTTTCTGTCTTCCCGTCATTGCCTTTGGTGTTGTTACTGTCCCTGTACTGTGTGCAATTAAGTATTTTTCTAGCTTGTAATAATAACAATGGTAATATTTAGAATGGAAGGGTGAGCTGAGATGGAAAGCAAGAAGCTAAAGAAATGGGAAAAACAAGTATACAGACTGGAGGGAGAAAACAGAACAAGGTATCAGACAAGAAGATTTCAAAGGTATAAACAGGGAGCTTTAGTGTACTAATCGACAGTAAGCTGAACAGACTTTAGAGAGACAGAGAGAGGATTGAAAATCAAAAATAAAAAGTAAAGGTAAGAATAAAAATAAAAAATAAGTAAATGAAAGAAAAATCTATTTATAAAAATGTATTAAAATAAAATGAAAAAATAGAAAATTTAAAAAAAACAAAAAAACCACAAAACCAAAAAACCTCCAAGTTCAAATGCAGTGAAGTCTCAGTCTCCAATCCTGGAGATGGTGCCTCAGATGTTGTTCTGTAGTTGTCTCATCAAAGGGGACACATAAAGTAGAACAAAACTACACACACTCGCACAAAAAAAACCCCACCAAGTGTCCCAAGTTCAAATTCAATACAGTTTCAGTAAGTTTTTCAGCTTGCAGGTGTAATTCAGTTGTTCTCTCATCAAAGATAGGGAGACAAAGAGAAAAAAAAAGTCTGGAGACAGTTCTGTGGCTTGCCTGCCTGCTGCTGTCAGCCTGCTGTTGCTGGCGGCGTTATTTATGCAGATCTCTGGGGTGAACTTAGCACTCACCTGGCCCCACAGGCTTTGTTTGCTCATTGTCTAGCCTGTCTAGAGATTGTAAAATTTATTGATTTTTTTCCAATAAACCTGTATTGAGTTCTATGATTCTTCTCTATTTTTTCATGATTATAATTTAATTGATTAATTCTATAATTTATATTATTTATACTCTGTGTGTTTTTTGAAAACACCAGTTTTTCAGTAGGGTTTCTTTTAAGGTATAAACTTAAATAATGCATTTTAATGTTTATTTTCCATATCAAACTCAATAATACATTGTTAAAACTGGTAAGTTGTTTAAATATCAATGTATTAAAGAGTAGAGAAAACAAAGAAAAGCAAGTATACATTTATAGAGTTTGTTACATTATGATTATTCTTTTTCCTTTATAGGTAGTTTTCACTTGTTGCTATGAATTCAAGCTACTTACTCCTGTCATGTTCTTATACTTAAACAGATACACTCCCATCTTCCTTCCATATGGTGTTTTTGCCCTTGTTTTGGACTTCTAACTGTTTAAATTAAAGACCATTCCTTAGGAAAGAGCTTTGGAAAGAGCTCTGCATTCCCCTTAAGAATAATCTCTGGGCACTAGGAGGGGACACTGATCCCTTGTTCTCTCTCCGTGCTCCATCAAATGAGATGGGTGGAGTAGGGAATGAGGGACTTGTGGCTCAAGTTCTACATACTCTCATTTGTTATTTACTGAGTTTTAGTAGTTTTTCTTAAACAAATGTTTCTTCATTCGCTAAGAATGCAAGGTTTAGATAAAAGGCAGAGAGGATATTTAATGTTAGATGTTTTTTCAATTTAATCAAGTGTCCAAGTGGACATTCTGTCCTATGAACACATATTTTACACACCAAATAAGAAAAAGAGACAAGGTGAAAATGCATAGCAGACACCTACCAGATCCTTCTTGGCTTACATTAACATAGTTATGAACAACAGTTTTGTTAAGAAATTCGTGAAAAAAAAATGAATGCTAAACTGGTTTTAACCAGAATTTTCATGTACAAATAGGAAACCATGGTTATGCTAATTATGACATCGTGATGACTAGGTTGACTACATACTTCACTACGGTCTCCCTGGATCTTGTATTGGCAATGAACTTGAGGAAAGGGGGAAAGATTTACTTCACATGGGAGCATGGAAAACAATGAAAAGGTTTTTTTAAAATAATTCAGATATGAGATAATGGTGGCACTAGAAAAGGTAAGCAGTCTTTGAATTTTCATTATATTTTGATGTTTGCACCACAGGATCCATAGGTAATTGGATATGGTGTTTAATCAGTTAAAAGAAAAATTAAAAATTACCCCAAAGTATTTTAATTAGGAAATTTAAAAGATGGAATCATTGCTAACTGTGATAGCCAAGAATTAGTGAAGCAATTTTTGTTGGTTTCTTTTTGTTTGTTTTGAGGCAGGGTCTTGTTATATAACACACTCTGAATTTGAACTCGTGATCATTCTGTCTCAGTCTCATGAGTGCTGGGATTACAGTTGTGAACCACCAAAGCCCTGCTGAAGCAGCTTTGAGCAGTAAAGAACGTCATGAGTTCATCATCTACAATGTTTACAATGTTTTACATATAATGTCCAAGTGGAAATGTTAAGTGGCTAACTAGATGTGTTGATTTCTATTTCAGAGAACAGAAAGTATGTAAACTTACAATTTATCATTTGCATGCATGGCAGTTAGGACCTGTGACTGATATGTGTTCTTAACTATCTCAGAACTGGTGAGCAGGTACAAATAGAAAAGCCTGTGTATGTTAGGGCTGACAAGAGGTGCTTCAAGAGAATAGGGCTCTTTGGTAGTCCCCAGGATGACAGAACAGAGTGCATCAGAATTCAAGTGGCAGCACTAAACTCTCAGAGTTATAAGGTAGGCATATAATTATTGGAATACTTAAGATCAGAATATGTACAAGGGATCCTGAACCACAGGGATATATTAATATGGCTAATATAAACTCAGATACATGATTAGACAAATAGTATTAGTATAGACAAATGAGAAAGAGAAAAAGAGAGAGAGAGAGGGAGAGAGAGAGAATAGATATACAGAAGGCTATATTCATCTGCTCAAGTGAAGCCTAATTTTCAAATCAGAATCAGTTCTCAAATGTACTGAAGAAAGGGCTGAATCGCTCAGAATAAGGTCTTTGAAATAGCATGACAAGGGTGTGTGCTGGATATTTCCCCAGTCTTCCTCAAAAAACAACACAAATATTTACCCAACATTCTATATAATGTAGGCAGGATAATGGTTTCCAGTGATATACACATCTTAATACCTGTAACTTATGAATATGTTACCTTATAATGAAAAGGAATATTGCTGAAGTTAACCATATTTTAGCTAGGGATCATTCTGGACTACCTGGATCAAATAAATGTAAAAAAGGCTCATAAATACGGAAGAGGGAGGCAGAAAAGTTAGAGAGGAGATCTGATGATCATAACAGAAGTCACAGTGATGAGCTGGCATTGAAGATTTAAAGGGGCCATAGGCCAAAGACTATAAATAAGCACCAGGAATCAGGAGAAAGCAAGGTGATTTGTTATCCCTGAGAGTCCACAGAAAGAAAGATGACCACTCTCCCCCATGTTAATTTTAATAAGCTTCATAATCTTTTTTCACCCCTGAATTGTCAGATAAAACTTCTACTATTATTTTAAGTCAAAAGTTTTGCAGTACTTTCTTATAGCAGAAATAGAAAACTAAAGTAATATGTTATTTTTCTTTCTCATTTTGCTATAGAAAATCATTCTGTGTGTGTGTGTGTGTGTGTGTGTGTGTGAGTTACCAGTGCTGTTGACATCATAATGGATTTTAATGTTTTTCTAATTATTCTTGACTTTCAATATTGTTTACAATTAGGATTTACGAAAAGTTTACATGTAAGTATAAAGGATAGTTGACATTTTACAAGGTCTTTGAAATATGTTATTTCAAAGTGAGAAGATCAAGTGGAATAGAAATCGTGGGAAGTATTCTGTCTGAAGTATGCAAGCAGAAAAACAGTATGGAGATAGACAAATTGGCAGGCAGAATAGAAAGAAAGATAAAGAGACAGAGACAGAAATGTGATGGAAGCCAAATGCATTCCTGAGAACTTTGCCCCTCCTATAGGAAATACTGAGTTTCTTGCAAAGGTTTATTGAAAAGACAATTCAAGTGAAGGTTAGCATAAATTGTCTAACATTACTACAACATTACTAATGAATGAAGCATTCATTATGAACAATTAATAGAATTAAATACATAATTCAATTGAAAGTTTGTTTTTATTTACTGCATTTTATATTGAAAATGTATTAACTATTTTAAAGGCAAAATATTCTTTCTATTATATTAAAATATTCTCAATTCATATATATATATATATAATAAAATGAATAATCTTAAAGTAAGTCAAAATAATATAATGGAGCCTAGTGTATTTTAGATTTTTATAATCACACATTAAAGAAGTGATTTAAATGATAATTTTTGCTGAAAATAGGTAAATTAAAACTAAAACTTTAGTTCAGTGCCTGATAAATTTCACATTGTATAGCTGCTTCAAAGATAGGCTTCACTCCATGAGGTACTTGAAATTAGAAGTACTACTACAATTCAAATCAATTTGTTACTTTTGATCTCCTTAATTCTTTAATGCAATTTTAAACTATTAAAATTTCTCAATGGTCCTGAGTACTGTTATTAGGGTATTGCAGTGCTATTTTCTCTATGCCTTTTACTGTCAGAAAATCACCATAAATTCATAAAGTGATACTAGAATTTCATGATTTTATAGGAAAATGAAGTAAGTGCTGAATGTAAATGGAAAAATGATACCTGTTGAAACTATTCCAGGAATGGGGGATTGGGGATAATGGATCATGATGGAGAGGTAAATCCAAGTATGATATATTGTAAGAACTTTGGTAAATGTCACACTGTACCCTTGGAAAAACAATAATAAGAAAAAAGTAATTGTTTAACTCGTGCTGTCTTTGTTGAAGAAAATCTATAAGCTGGCTTTAAACTAGTAATTTTAGGCAGTTATTATAAAGTTAGCAGCTATGAAATTTTGCTTTAAGAATGACAGCTTTGTTGTGCTTGTTTGAAACTGAAGACCCAGAAAAGAATGATTTTTCCATAAATGTGTTCAGATATATTCATCTATTGTCATTACGTATGTATATTTTTGATGCATTTATCATGTATTCAGTACACACACCATAACATTACGATATCAGAAAAATGCTAAGTTTAGGGGGATATTTCAGTACTTAGAAGAATGTAAGAACTTCTATTCCATGTGCTTGCTAAATAGATCCAATATTTTGATTAATGAAAAAATAGAACAATAAGCTTATTCTCTTTATTATTCATTATTTTACTTTCTCAATTGAGAGCACCATCAGGGGTACTATATTTACTTTTTCATATGCAATTTAAATATACTTCAAATCTAAAAGTGGACACAAATAGTACCATTTTTCTGGCATTTACTCTTTGTTGGTTTGTCTTTAATTCTGACAACTGCAGCTAAATCCTCTACAAATTACCCCTGTGTAACTTCTGGGCATCTGCAGAGGATATACCAGATCCACTCAAAGACAAGTTCTTTTGTGATCTCAATCTGCTCCTAATCCTTGGATTATAGCCACAGCTGCATCAGAGCCTAAGTGGACACAGAAAAGCCCAGCTTCCCTAAATTAAGTAGACATTCTAGGTCATGGTCATCCACTTGGGAATCAAAGCAAACAACTCATCAAACTTTAGCGTGATAATGAATATTTGCAAATCATGTATCTAATAAGGATTAGCGTTCAAAATAGGTAAGAAACTCATATAAATCAATAGCAATTATAATAGCAATCTGATTTAAAATGATCAAATAATCAAAAGTATATAAGAAGGTGCTGAACAACATTCACCATCAGAGAATCAAAGACAGAAGGAGGCATCACTTCATACTTGCTAGGATAACTGTTAAAAAATACACAAGAAATAACAAGTATTGGGGAGGAAGAAAGAAAACTCTTATACACTGTCTGTGGGAATACAAACACGTTGACCCATTATGGTGAACTGTATATAGTTTCCTCAAACATAAAAAACAGAACTGTCATTTTATCTAGCATTTGTACTTCATCTGAATTTGTAAACACAGGAGATGAAATTAGTATCTTGATGAGATATCTGAACAATCATTATTGTTTACAATGACCACAGTGTGGGAACAGTCTAAGTGTCTGTTAACAGATTAGGAAAATGGCATATATTTATGCCATATGTGTTTGTGTGAAGGCATAATGGAATATTGTTCAGTCTCTAAAAATAACGAAATGGATATCTTTCAATTTTCAAAAACATTAATGAACCTAGAAGATCTTATATAAAGTAAAATCGGCTAATTATAATGATAGATGCTCTATTTTTTTCTTATGTATGATAGTAAAGGTTAGACAAGTGGTTTCTGGAGGCTATGGAGCATGGGAAATGAAGAGATTTTTTTCAAAGGATATAACATTTCACTTGTAGCACAAACACTTTTGGACATCTAGTTGCTCACCACGGACCTATATAACATGGTGATGCATACGTAAATTATGTTGTGATCATTATACAGTTTATATGTATATCAAATCATCTTGTATACCATATGCACGTAGATATTTTTGGTCAGTTATATATTTCAAAATTAAAGAAATTCAACGGCACAACCTATGTTTTGTACTCCATCAAATTATGGAAATGGCATTTTCAATTTCTTCCCAATTTGCTCTCTCTTCAAGCCACTCTGAGTTTGTTGATGGACTCAGATAATAAATGGGATAAGATTTGGACAGTTTTTATGTTTAGGTCATTATGAATAATGCTGCCAAGGACATTGTTTTTAAGTTTTATATTGCTATATGTTTTCAGTTCTCTTGTATATATACCTATGTTGGGTATATATATTAGCCTCCCTTTGAATGTGGATGGAAGCCTATGTAATTGCACTTTGCATCCCTGCAAAACCAGCATATTGTGGGTGACATAAAGGTTTGAAATCAGCTCAAGCAGTACTCAGACCCACTTGGACTGTGACTGCCATGGCTTCTGAGTGATTACCTGAATTGCTGAGCATGGAGAAATATAACCTGGGAAAGTAACTTCCTACGTGGCACACCTGGAACTAAACAAAGCCTTATTTGGTTTTATTGTCATATTATTGTTGTACTGGGGGTACACTGTGACATTTACCTAAGTTCTTATAATATATCTTAGTTAAATTCACTCCTTCCACCTTCCCCATTTATCACCCCTTCCCCTACTTCTTAGAATAGTTTCAACAGGTCACATTTTTCTATTTTCACACATGAGTACATAATGTTTTCTTCACATTCATCCCCGCTTCAACCTTTACTGAGTTTATACCTTTACACAGTTGAACCTTTGTGAGAAAGCCATGGCCAATTTCCTGAGATGCACTTTAGGCATCTTTTTATTGTCCCAATGTAAAGTATTTGAATTATTTTATTCTTGTTATTATTAGTAGTAGTTTAAGCTTAGAGCCTTTCTCTTGCCAGGCAAGCACTCTACCAATTGAGTCATTCATCCAGACTTGTTTGCTTATACTTTTAATTTTTGATATGCTCCTGTGCTTTCACTTGGAGCCGGGTTTAGACCATGATGCTCTCTTTCCTCTGCCTCCTGCATAGCTGGCATTACAGATTGTGTTCCTCCACACCTCATATTGTTTTTAGAGAGAGGGTCTCACCTCTTGGCTTGAGCTGGTCTTGAATCCTAATCCTATCTCTTCCTCCCAAGTAGCTGGGATTACAAATGTGAACCGACACACATTGCCCAGCTTCATACAAATGAAGCTGTTCTCTTTAGCAATCGTATTTTCCTTTGCCACAACTTTACATATGCTTCTTTTCTGGCTGAACTTCAAGCTTTTCAAATTTTCAAAGCACTCTGCTTTTTTTTACCCCCAACTCGTAAATATATATAAAAGAAGCTAGAAAGATCCATGCCTGGATGCTGTGCTGCCTTGAAATTTTCTCTACCAGATAAACTCATCTGTCACCTTTAAGTTCAGCCTGATACCGTTTCAGGGCATAGAAAAATGAACCCAAGTTCTTTGCCAGAATATAACATGATTAATTCCAGTTTATTTCCTAAAAGAACACTCATTTCTACCTAAAACCCCATGAATAGTCACTAATGTCCTTATTTCTATCAGCATTCTGGTCTTCTAAATTAAGACCACAGTTGCCCTTCATCTCCACTTTGGGCCTTCCGATTTCTCCCGTAACTCTCCCTACAGTTCCAAAGGCTTGTGAACCACATGGGCAGGAATAGTCACAGCAGTGATACTATTTCTGGCACCAATTTCTGTATCAGCCGACTTTTAGACTACATAATGAAATACATGTGATAAAAAACTTAAGGGAAGAAAGATTTATTTTGGCTCATGCTTTTAGAGGTATGGTCAGCAGGGTACATTGCTTTTAGGCCCATAGAGAAGAACATAAGAACATGGCAGAGGAAATCTACTCACATCATGGGGGTGTGGGAGAGAGAGAGAGAGAGAGAGAGAGAGAGAGAGAGAGAGAGAAAGAGAGAGGGGACAAGGGAGAGGGGACAGGGGACAGCGGAGAGGAATCAAGTCCAGAAAAGGTACCAGTGACCTACTTTCTCCAACTTGGCCCCACTTCATAAAAACCCATTAAACTCTGAATACGGATGATCAGAGCATCCTTGTGAATTAACTAACTGTCAGTAGAGTTGCTTGAATGTGTGAGACTTCGGGGGCCATTCCAGATCCAACCCCAAAAATACTGAAGGGTAGAATATCTCCAGCCTTCATTTTCTGATGGACTTTGTTTTCTGAAGCAGCTATACCATTTTATATTTCCAAGAGCTTCATTTTACCCACATGATTTTCAACACCCATTGATTTCTGTTTTTAATTACCCATCCTGGTGTCTGTGAAGAGATGTCTAATATGATTATATTTGTATTTCCCTAGTAGTTTCTTTTATGTCTACATTCATATCTGCGGCTTTATTTGTATCTGTGTTAGCCTACATTTTTTCCTCAGTGGTGGTCTAGAAATTGTCATTATCATCTTCACTCATACAAATCTAGGTTGGGATAATACTATTTTAATGTTACAAATATATAAAAGAAATTCCCCATTCCCTCTTTCCTTTAGTTGTTGTTATTAACAGGTAATCTAATGCTTTATAGACTAATCAACACAGATTACATCACTATTTCTTTATGCACTACTGTTTTGAATCAGAAATGGACAAAAAGAGAGTTACAAAAAGCACATATATTATATTTACCAGTGTTGTTTCCTTTATCAGAGCTTTTGGTTTCATCAAGGAGAATTCAATTACTCTACAATGTCCTTTGGTTTCATTCTGCAAGATTCTTTTTAGTGTTTCTTACATATGAAAAATATACTAGCAACAAAATATCTGTCATTTATTTATATAGAACTCTAGTGTAAGTTTTTATTTTGGAAGGGCAGTTTTGCTGAGATAGAATTCTTGGCTGACATCTTTTTTCTTTTAGCTCTTTGAATACACTGTCCCACTGCCTGTGCCCCATAGTTTTTGTTTATAAGAAACTACCCATTAATATTTTTGAGGCTGTCATGTTCATGATAAGTTTCTTTTCTTCTTTCAAGAGTCTTTTTTTAAATCTTTTAACATTTTTTATGGTTTGTGTAAGTGTGAGTCTTTAATTCTAACCCATTTAGTTTTGTGAGCTTGGATGTATACAATATTTTAAAATCAAATTTGGTGTGTTTTCCCTCCTTATTACTTGATCTGTTCTTTCTTTCCATTTTGCCTTACACGATTTTGTTAAACTTAATCATATCACACAGGTCTTTATCGCCCTGCTCATTGACCTCATTGTTCTTTTTCCTCAGCTAATATAACTTCATAGACCAAGTTTTATGATTTTTTTCCTTCTTTCTAGATGTGCATTTTAGTCCTGCTACTGATCCTACCATGCTTTCCATTATAGTTTTTGTGCTTTTCAAATACGGAATTCTTATTTAGTGCTTTTTTGAAATAGTTTATGTTGATATTCTGTACATCGTGAGACATTATTCTTTTGCTTTTTTTGGTTCTTTGCATATGGTTTCCCCTACTGTTCTAAACATACTTAAATGGCCAATATAATGTTTTTGCGCAGTAATTCCGATATCAGAACATCTTGTTGGTAATGTCTGTTAACACTCACACATCTCTTTTTGTACTTCCCTTTTTCTTGCTGTATCTCATACACCAATCTGGACATTTCAAAATAATACAGTGTGACAACTCTTAAAAACAGCTTCTCCCCCATGCCAGAATTTGCTTCTGCTGGTGTTTATTGTTGTTTGCTATTTTTTTCTTTTTTAAATAATTTTTATTATATTCATTACACAAGTGATTCATAGTGACAATTCTGATTAGACTTATATTGTACATTAGTTATTCTCATGTTTTTACAAATGACTGTGCATTGCACTGTGCATATGTGGAATTTTAGGTTTCTAAGAATGTCAGATAATTTTTAAGTCCTTTACAGACATCCACCTTGCCAGCTTTACATTTTAAGCATTGTCTTTAACCTATTGTTACCACCAAATATCATCTACCTCTGCAAGTACTCACGATGTTAAACTTGTGTTTCTGATTGTTCTTGAAAATATACTCCCGGTTAATGTGTTCTATTGAGTGAGGCTTCCAAGACCAATTTGTTAGTGGGCTCCTTGCAACCACCATATACGCCAAACAATGAGAGTCCTGAGAATGGGCATTTGGGTGAGCTCCAATCCCATTTTCCTCTTCCAGTGACTACCAGTCTGTTTACAGGCTACTGAATTTGAAGACTATGGAGGGAAGAATGAGAAAGGGAAATGGGACTAGCTAATCACAAAGCTTGTTGTTGTTACCCAGATTCATCAGTGTTACTTAGGTGAGGTTCTCTGAATCACCACAGGGCTGTGGTTAATATCTGGACTTCTGAAAATATTTATTTAAAATGTTTGAGTCAGGTTCTTATTGCTTTTATGAATGAGAGTATTTTTGCAAATCTTTACTTTGTCATCCATGCTTGCATCATCTTATTTTTTATGTTAATCAAGCTTGGTAGTGGTGAATCCTGTTATATTCAAGTATGAATCTGAAATCCATAGTCAGTACCAGGTGAAAACAGTGGGCACTACATTTATGGAATCTGTAAAAGTCCCTTTTCAGTGAGTCACCAGTATAGTTTTCACTTCTATCACTAATTCCCTTTTCCTTTATTTTCCCCTAGAGATAGTCTTTTATCTACTTTTCCTGGGAATCTAAAACTTGGTGGTTCGCTCTTATTTTTGAATTGATACAGTTTTCTATAGACCTGGTCTGTTGGGAAATAAAAGAATCATTTCATTGAATGCTCTGCTTTCTAGAAATAGCTTTCCTTGTCCCCATTTTGTAATAGAAACTTAATTTCGTGGAAAATAATCAGAATCAATTACCCTTTGTACCATTCCCCAAAGGCTCTGTATTATCAACTGAATAATTTTGTCCTCTCTGAGCACATGTTCAACCATCTGTGCCATCAATCACTGGCTATAAATCAAGATCAAAGTTTATGATGACAGTCTTTTTATGCAGTTCTTATAAACTAACGTACCATTCGAAGGTTAGATGTTTCTACCCTTTTGAAGATTTCACTTCATGCCTGTTTTTAGTGTATTCTATGTGTAGGACTGTGAGACAGGTGTTCACATGGCCATAATTACGGGTGGATTGAGCATCATCCATCCACAGTTCAGGCACAGGCTGTTTCTCCTTCATTGACTGATCATGAATAACTACTAAGAAATTAGAAGGATATTCAAAGAGATGTGTACAATATATCTTGTATATATCATTTCCAGTTAACAATAGTTTTCAATTACACAGGTCTGAATTTCTTATGTGGTGGATGCTATATAAAACAAATTAGTGATGAATGAAGTTATGAAATTACTTATAATTCAAGAATTAGAACCTTGTTCCTATGCAGACATCACATAAAATTGTAAATTAATATTCAAATAAATTGCTGCAATGTGGTCAAATGTTGTGCATATTGTCTCTGAAATTCAGAGAATCATACTAAGCTTTGTGAATCTTACTTCTTTTGGTATAGTTCAAGTTATAGAAAAATTTCGTGTCAATTAAAAAATACTAAGATACTTATTTAGGTAATTTACTTTTATGTTAAAATGCACCCTAAAATTAAATTGCTAAAAAAACTGAAATAATTTATATTACTCATGAAACTGTAATCTGGACAATCACAGATAGAAAAAGAAGGACTTATTTCTGAATCATAAAGTGTGAAGTAGAGTTTTGACTAGGGCCTAAAAATCTTTTTTTAAGATGCTAAACCATATTATTAACACAGGGATGATGTTGTGACCAGAAACTCAAATCAAAACCATCCACTGGGTTGTTGGAGCTTCAGTAAAGAAGGAGGGCTACACATCAGATCTTAAATTTCTCTCTTCCATACAACATCTTAAGAGATAACTGATCTTTTTCATTCCTTGTTGCAAGTGATTACCTACATTGCAAAAGATCTGTGAGTGATAAAATGCTCTTTTTAACAGTCTTCTTCTATGGCTTATTGTAGCAATTGCATCTGAATTTGTTTCTGATTGTTAATTGCTATCACTTGGCCTCTACAGTTCCTAAATCTCATTAGTTCTAATGAAATCAGGGAAATAACTTTAATTGCAGTCTCTATCACCATCAATTCCAATCTACAAATGACACATACCAGAAAGTTTTTAAGGATACTAGTGTTCGCTCATTAATCCAATTTTAATTTCTTACCTTAAGAAATAGACTTGAGGTCCTCCAAACTGGTATTGATAAAATATGTCAGAATAGGTTTACAGAAAACATTCATTGCTAAATGATCACTTCCAGGGACTTGTAAGAACTTAGTCTGTCATAGAAGCTCCAGCATTTCAATTTCATTCATATAGAGTAATTTTTAGGGAATGGATGACATGAATGTATGCCAGTGAGAATCACTTTGATGGTGGGCCAAAGGAGAAGGTGGAAGGGGGATGAAATGATCCAAGTACTTTATACACATGTATGAGAATAGAATAACGAAACCTGTTAAAATTGTTTACGAGGGAAGGGGAAAAAGGAAGAGTAATGGAAGGGGTGAACATGATCAAATGCATTATATATACATCTGGAAAATCATAATGAACCCCCTATATATGATTAGTGGATGCTAGTCAAAAAAGAAAGTAATGGGGCCCCAATGGCACATGCCTGTAAACCTCGTTATTTGGGAAGCTCAGATGAGGAGCATCACAGTTCAAAGCCAGTCTGGGCACAAGACCCTATCTCAACAAATAACTGGGAATGTTGGTACCACGCAAGCTACACAGGAGGCTTGTGACCAGAGGATGGAGATGAAAGGCAAGCCTGGACAAAAAAGTTTGTGAGATTCCATCTCAATGGAGAAGAGCGAGGCACATTGCTGCCCACCTGTCATCCCAGTGAAGGCTGTGCGCGTATAATAAGAGAATCACTACCTATGCTGGCTTGGGCAAAAAGTGAGACCTTATCTCAAAACTAACCAGAGTGAAAAGGCCAAAAGTGTGGCACAAGAAGTACAGTGTTTAAAATCCTGGTACAATCCCCCCAAAGAGTAATTTTTTTTGTTTCATGATTCCACTATCCAACTTATTACAATATTTACAACATTTCCATTTCCTTAGATCATCACATCAAGTCCTGAATGCAGAGTTAATAGAACTTTAATAGTGTTTGCTCCAGTCAAGCATTATATTCCATCCCTTTTAGTCTAACACCCAAGAAATCCTTTCCCATAAACCTTTTCTCATTTCTAACAATAAAAGATAAGAAGAGCCTAAAACAGTTTCCAAGTATAACATGTATGACTGCATACGATTATACTTCTCTGTGCTAACTTTGTATCTCCAGATCTTATCACAAGTCTAAAGGCAACAGTTATGGGGACTTGCACGGAGAAGAAGTATATCATAAGAAAAATTGCTAATTGTTTTTTGTTGTTATTCTCTTTTCCTTCTTTTTAAACACGTATAAAAGCTAAATCAATTTGAAAGAAAGACACTGATTTATCTCCAAATCGAGGGAGTAACAGAAAATTCAGCAGATCAAATTTCTCAGCCTCTACTTTAAGTGTCTAGGTATCCCAGTCCTCTGTCTCAGAGTTACACTCTTTCCTCTTTACTATACTTTACATTGCCTAGGAAACTGTCAGTACCAACTTTTAATGAACCTGCAATTTTACACCACAAAATTAATTGGTGGGCTTGACCATTAAGTTTGCCTAAAGAGAAAAAATATTTAAGTAAAATATTAAAAACTGAGAAAAGTCAGAATTTTGACAAGAACATTTTTCTTTTGAATTCATTTAATGTACATGGAGATAAAAATATCTCTGTCCAAACTGTACCAATGGTTTAATATTGAAAAGGTGGTATATCAAAAATATAAAACAAATCTACATCTAATTTGATAATGGAAACAGGCGGAATTATAAGCCTTTGACTGCTTATTGACTATCTACTAAAACTATGGTCTAATTAATTTAGAAATCTATTGCAATTCCTGAATAAGAATGACAATTCAAATGAAATATTTGATGAGGTTTTTTTTGCAAAGAGAAAATCTACAGAAATATGATTTATTTACAGCACACTGAAACCATTTAAGCTGTATACTTACACATGTACATATATATATACACACACACATGCACATACACACACACATATACAGTGGTGCTAGGGCACAAAATAAGAGCTTCATACATGCTAGGCAAATGTTCTACCACTGAGTCATATCCCTAACAATAATGCATATAATTTATTGAATGTTGATATATAAGACATCAATATTGCAAGAAAGACGTAGAACATTTCTATCAACTCCAAAATTTTGCTTTCATGTCTTTGTAGTAAACTTTCCACCTAGTCTTGCTCTGGGAAAATCTTGATCTACTTTATTCATTGAAAGATGTGTTTGAACTTTCTAGAATCTTCTAAGAACTGAATCAATTATTACGTGTTCTTAGTTTTTTCATTCAGCAGTTATTTTGAAATTCTGCCACATTATTGTGAACATATAGAAGTTTATTCCTTTTCATTGCTAAGTAATATGTTTGCATCAGGTTATTTCTATCCATTCACCTATTGATAGACTCTTTTGTCTTTCACATTCAAGGATATTGTGAATGAAACTGCTATAAACATCTGAGTACACACTTGTGTATACACATGATAGCAAAATAATGCATGATATAGAAATTACACCTGCAAATTTATGAGAAGTTTACAAAATGTTCAAACAGGCTATATAATGTTACAATCATATCTATAATATTAGTGTTGTAATATGTTTATATCCTTGACAACACTATAAATCTTTCATATCAGGTATTCTGGTAAGTGTATGCAGTATATGCACTTTTGTGTAATTATGCAAAATTCATAAATCATGTCAGTTTACTGGTACCTGTTATAAACAATGATAAGCAGTGTGGCTTAAAATAAAATAAATTTATGCCTTCACAGCCTTGGAGATGGCAAGTGCAAAGTAAAGTGTTGACAGAGACAGCCTTCTGAAAGGTCCAGAAAGTGTACTTCCTTCCTTCATTCTAGCTTTCTGCAGTCACTGACAATCCATGGATTTCCTTGTTTTTTTGTAAATGCATCACTACAATCTTTGCCTTTGTTTTGGAGGGTGTTCATCCCGTGTGTTTTGTCTCTATCAAATTTTCCTCTCCTCACAAGTCCGTTGTTCATAATGAGTTTAGGGTCTGTTTCAATCTTGTATTATTTCAATTTGATAACATTTGCAAAAATCTCATCTTCCAATTAAGGTCATTGTGTCATTAATCTTGGTTATCATCCTGACTAGATTGAGAGAGTTCAAAATATTTGTAAAGTACATTTCTGGGTATGTCTATGATGATGTTTCCAGATATGATTAGTGTGGGGGTCAGAAAATTTAGAAGGGAGAACTGTCCTGAATGTGGGAGGCACCACCCAAAAGACTAGGAACCCAGATGGAACAAAAAATGGATGAAAGGGAAAAGTCACATACATGTGACAAGGTAGGAATCAGGAAACTCACCTGATGTCTAGAGTTTTTATAGGTAAGGCACACTCACATAGAAATGTTATCTCACTCATGTGGCTAAATTAGTCTGTAACTTCTTCAGATGTAAAACTCAGGCTCATTTACTGTAAATTAGATTGTTAGCAGATTATCTGCTGTGCCCATATGCCACCAACTAAATCAGACTACCCTTATTAAGGTAGAAATTTACAAGGGCTTGTATGATAGTTCCCAAATACAGAGGGCATATACCAAACTTTCTTTGGAAAGAATAATATTTGCTGGACAAATTACATTTATTGATCTTTAGATTAATTTAGGAGGCAATGGTGTATAAACATTCTTAGCAACTATAGTTAATAATGGTGTGCTATATACTTGAAACTTACTAAGAGATTAGATTTAAGTATTCTCATAAAAACTAAAAGAAAGAAGATATTATGTATATGATAGATACATTAATTAAATTGCAATGATCATTTCAGAATATGCATATACACATATATCAAACAATCAAATTGTGAAAATGTCCTAGTTTCTGGACATACAGTTCCCAAAATTCTTGTAGTCTGTACAGTGTTAGTAGTTTTTTTGTATGTAGTGACATTGCTGGTGCTCTTAGAAAGCTTCAGGATGGAGGCTTGTCACCAAAAAAGACCAAGGTATGATAACAGCCTTTGAACTTTCAGCCTCATTCTCAACCTCTGGAGAAGAGGATATTTCTCAACAGGTTCTTCTGGGCCACATGTCTCAAAATTATCTTGTCAGTTATTAAAATGAGTTGTTTTTGGATTACAAGTCAAACATAAAGAGCAAAATTGTGACTGGAAATTGTAGGAGAAAGAGCAACACTTTAAATGATATTAACAAGACCCTTCTTTACACTAAAACTTTAGAAGTAATGATGGAGGCGTTTTAAACCCTATTGTTAAATAATGCTGTTCATAATAGAGCAGCACAAGTAACCTATTCATTTAAAGAACCGACTTCTGCAAATGCAGTATTAGTTGCACATACGAACTTGAAGAATATAATAAATTGAATGTAGAAAACTTTATTGTGCATATTATAAGAATGTTTATGAAAATGTTATATGCAATCACTAAGAGTTTCTTTAAGAAAGAATCTGGGATTAGTTACTTCAGATATCAATGGAATTTTTTAATTTTCAGAAAAATATTAAAAATTTGAAATATTTAACTTATTCACATGTACAGCCACAATTAGTCACATGTAAGAGAAATTAGTTAGACATAGACTATCATCCAACAAAGCGAAGAGAAAATTTATAAGTGAAGAAAGAAGTCAATGACAAAAAGAAGCAAGTAAGAACTGGTTTTGTTTTATTTTCCTCTCCCTTGGCAAACTGATTTGCTGAAAACTATCAAGAAGAGCAGTTTGCCCTGGAGCAAACAAACTCACTTATAAGGGAAAGTAATTTCAGTTATTTATGTGTTTCCAGAGAAAACTTGTGAATTCAATACTGTCCTGTTTATCTCTGGGCAATGATGTTGTTTTCCTTCTCCTGGCATTTCTACCTTACTTACGCCAGAATCGCACCATTTCCTTCTTTATGATTCCTCAGTGTACTGGTGTATTAATTTTATGAACGAGTTATGATTTTTGAAACTTGTTATACTTGTAACTTTTGAAGTTGAAACTGAGCATAATTTCTGCTTTTACTGTCAAAATACTACAAGTTGATTTTGCCATCCAAATTTAAAAATTGTACAGAACTTCACGGAACACATTTCTATATTCATGCTCTTCCTGGCTCAATAACATCCCGCTGTTTCTAGCCTGCTGATTCCTATTTTTCTACTGTATACATGTTTCTGTAATGTGCCACAAATTTTATTAAAAAACTGAAGAATATAATTGGCTTCATAGTCACAGTTACTATTATCATTATCATGTTCTCTATCTTATGATTTTCTTTCAAGTAGAAAAAAAACATGTTGGTAAATATCTTGGTTTAATTTGCTTAGTTCTTTTTGGTGGTACTGGGGATTGAGCTCAGGGTCTTGCACTTGCTAGGCAAGCACTACACCAGTTGACCCACAATTTAAGTCTAATTTGCTTAAGTCTGACCAACTGACTGAACTAGATACATACATCTATTTTTTTTCTTTCTTTTTAATAATAAAAACATGTCACTGAAATAGAGAAACATAAGGAAGTATTAAAATGTACATCATCCTTATAGAGAATGCATTTTTAAATCAACTGGTAAATAGTATGTTCTCCTAAGCAACGATTTTTTTCATGAAAACTACTTACTGCTATCCATTTATTCCAACTGCAATCTTAAGCAAAAGCTTTGATTAAAATCTGTCTAACTTACTTTGAAATCCAAAAATGCAGTCAAAATTCATCCCTAAGGCCTGCAATTTGCTTTGGAGATTCAAGAGAGCTTGCCAAAACAATTTTATAACTCTTTTTATGCATCAGTTCTAGCCACTTCAATTTAAAGAATAGCACATTTCTTTTACTATGTTTGGTATTACAATATTTTCATACATTTTAACAGTATTTGTTTTTCTTTCACAGTACACAGAAAACATACCTAGCAAACTTCCTTTTGCTGACAGAATAAGGCCATTTGTGATTTAGAAGTTTTTATCTGAAGTTCCTGTTTATATATTACAGTGGGAAAACGATCACTTTGATAACTCTAGGAACTTTTAGGGAAAATTAGTAGCCTTCATTTTGAGGTCCACTTGGATTTCTTTTTAATTTAAGGACCTTGGAGATGTATTGTCAACTATGTATTACTCAGTTTTCACATCTGTACTATTAATAATAACAGCTTGCAGTGTCCACACCTATAAAATTTAATACCATCATCACTTGGGTTTAATTTCTAACTTATTTTTGGTGTTAGTGGTGGATCTCAGGGGGTCAGGACTTAGAAGCAGGTGCTCCAGCACTTTAGCCATTTTAGCCATTTTGTCAACTCTGTTTTTGGTGTGTGTTGGGTATTTTTGAGATAAGAGCTCATGAATAACCCACTTGGGCTGGCTCCTGAGATACTCCTGATCTCTGCCTCCTGAGAAGCTAGGATTACAGGCTTTAGCTACAAGCATTCACCTAATTTCGATCCTAAACCCATGTCTTAATATGTGCAGACAGTGCCTGAATTATGACAGTTCTACTTACAAATGCCTGCTTTACAGTGGTGCAGCCATATTTTGAATTTGGATCTTGTTTTGGACTAGTGATACATGGTGTGAGGCTCTCTCAAGATTCTGGGTAGAAGTGCTTTCTATTCAGCCAACCAAGCAACCACATGGAAAGCAGCTGATACTCTGTAGGGTTCTGTTTAGCCACACTATGGCATTTGGTAAGTTAAGCGTTTTAAGTGTATTTTTTTTTACTTATGGCACTTTCAGCACATGATGGGTTTAATGAGAATGCATCACGAATCAAGGAGTATCTGTACTAAATGTTTCAGAAGACTCAAATATTCACGATAAAGACCCTCAAATTGAACTTTACTACTGATACAAATAAAATAGGAAAGGGTCAAATACAATCTTAACCCATAAGTGTCAGATGAAAGATAATAGAATATTTTTGTTCCCCCCATTAGAATAGGTTGTGGTTTCATATTAATACCAATTTCCTGCCAAAGTTTCATTTTGTTTTCACAATTTCTTCTTCTAACATTCTGTGTTTTAGGACCATACTATTCTCCATTCTACAGTTATTCATGCATCTTAAATCCATAACTTCTAGGATATAGTAAGCAATTTATATAGTCTTGCTCTTACTAAAATCATGTTATACTTTTCTTATGGTAAATACCATTAATAGTTTCATAAGTCCTCCGTAATAGTAGTAAATAATGAAAAAGTTACATACCTGCTGTTAAACTTTCCTTACACATTATTAAAATTGCATTAAAATTAATTCAACAAATGTTTTTAGAGTCCGTCCATGGTTTAAGAATCTTTGGCTTTCTTCATATTTTAGAATTTCATGATGTTGCTAAAATCTGTTAAAAAGAACTTATAGTTTTAGCAATTATTTTTATTACACTTCAACTTGACTCCCATTTCTATTGAGTGTTTCTAAGTAGACAGTCCATATTTAAAGATCAACAGTAACTTTAAAATCTACAAATAAAATAACTTTTCTCAGTTGCTACCTTTTTCACACTTGTCAATGAAAAAAAAATATACCTTGATTTAACATATTTTCATATAGCCCATATATGTCCTGGGACCAATTCTGTCCTAATACTAGATTTTATTTTTCAACATCTTACTGGGTTCCCAGAAAGATTATTGCAATTCTTTTCTGTGTCCTATAACCCATCCCCACTCACACCAACACACACTAGAAAAAAATTACTCTAGGTAGATCATGACAGCATCTCTGGTGATATAGCCCTTCATTATTGTGAAAATATTTTAAATGCATTACTATCATTTCCTTTTTTCTTGACCTTATTTTTATGCAAGCCCCATCTCTCAGCTTAGAATGTAATCATTAGTTATCTTCCCACTCATTATAAATTGCATTTCAAGGAGTGTAACTGAGGAAGCCCACACTTTGAAGTCTATTTTATCGTAGTTCATATTCCACACCTTCAATTTTCCATTGTTTGATGTTTAATGCAGAAAATTAACTCCACAGTTGCCATATCCCATTTTTTCTGTAAACATTTTATGATGAACTGATTGCAACCATGATCAATAGACTCCTCTTTCCATAAATAAATTTAATATTTCTCAGTGAGCTAGTCATTACATGCCAGAAATATCTTTCTACCCTCATGCAATGCTACATTTTTATATATACCTAAAACTCACATCTTATTTTCCATTCCTAAAATGTTCTTCTAAAACCACTTAAATTTTGCTTACATTTGCTTATTTTCATGAAGCAATTACCTTAAATTTTAAAAAATTATTTTGATATTTTTAAGTTATTTTCCTTAAGCAAATCTTTACAATGTAATAAACATAAGACTGAAAATGTCAGCCAAGCAAGCAATTTTTAAGGAGGAAAAATAAGTGTTTCTGTAATTAAAAACATAGGTGATTTTTGTGCTTATTTTTCATTAAGATTGGTGTTTTTATGAGTGAAACAGATTTCCATTGTCCTCAATTGTAAGTTTTCAAACATGGTAATAAATCATTGTAATTATTGTGAACACATGTACTGAGAAATATAAACACTGATAATACATCTCTCTTCTCAGGCTTGCTACTTTTAAAACTGTTCAAACTTTGTAAAATACAATTGTGTCTTCTATATTTGCTCTCATTATTAAGATGAAACACTAAGAATTTGATGTTGTGGGTAATAATAGTAAAACTGTCATTCATTTATGTATTTTCTCAATTATAATTTCTTAAAAAATACCCCCTAACATCAAAGAAAATGTTTGTTTTAAAATTTTGTTGACATTTGTAACTATCTCTTTAATTGCTTATAAAATAAAGCAATTACATTGTCCAATAGCAAACAAACAAAAAAATCTGAGTGCCATAATGGTTTGTGATTAAACTATTTTCAATTTTGAAAAGAAACCAAACAGCATTTTCTTCTAAAATGCATACTAAATGATCCTGGATACTTTTTGTGTTAATAGTGTCAAAAATATTACCATCCATAAAGCACTAGAGAGTTTTATGTTGAGATTTCTTATTGTTCTTTATTTCTTATCATTGCATACAGAAGTATTTAGTCATGGTTTTCCGCTGGATTTAAATAGCATCTTTTATATGTTACAAAAAATGAAAAATTTGAAAATCAGCAAATGTGATGGTCATGTTTAGGTTATTATCTATTTATGCATTAATGTCTCAATTCAAAAAAAACTACCAAATTTTTAATTTGTACACATAAAATAGATGTCACATAAACAAATTTTAACATAAGTAATGTAGTATCCTGAATTTGTTGATGGCTTTTTACTCATCCCAGGATGTCCTGTATACTCCAAACTGTCCCCTTCTTCAGTGTGTTTTTCAAAAGCCACATTATTTGTGATCCTTTGTGTTCTAATGAGGTCAATTATTAAGTTGTAGTCAATAATTTGACTACCACTACCATGTGCAACTTTGTTCAGTAACTCACAACCCTCACCAACAAGGATCAAGATTATATATGTGGTAGTCATAGCAATAATAATAAATAGTTGCCTTGATAATATGAAAGCATTTTAATGAAGCAAGTTATAGGACAGGCTCTAGATATTGGCAGTAAAATTCAGTTTTCAGACTATAGCAATTACATATGGATTTATATAACTGCAAATATTTTATAGAAAACTGAAGACAATTCACTAGTTTATCAAGTTTATTGTTATGCTACCCTTTGTTGGAATGTTAATAGCTATGTATTTGTAGCTACATTCCTATAGATACAGAGATATAGATTTATCTATCTATTATCTGAGTATGATACAAATTTATTTTTTATTATTGCATATTGACTTTTACCTGGTCAGGAGCTTCATTATGACATATTGATGCATATATATAACATACTTTAATCATATTCACCCATGTTGCTCTTTCTTCCCCTTTTCCTTTCACTTTCTGCTGCTCTAGTTGTTTCCTTTTACTTTCATGACCTTGACTATTTTGTTTCCCCCAGCTTCCACAAATGAGAGACATCAAGGAATAACTTGTCTTTTGAGGGCTGGCTTATTTAATTTAACATGATAATCTCTGTTTTCTAAGCAAATGACTTAATTTCATTCTTTTTCATGAGTGAGTCAAACTCCATCGTGTATATAAAGCACAGTTCCTTTATTAATTCATCCATTGATGCGTACCTCTCTTGATTCCATAATTTGACTCTTGTGTATAATCCTTCAATGAACGTGGTTTTGCAGATATCTCTGTACTAAGCTGACTTTGATTATTTTGGAAATATACCCCAAAATGGTATAGTTGAATCAAGGAGTGTAACTTTTGGTATCTTGAAGAACTTCTATACATATTTCCATCATGGCTGTAGTACTTGCTATTCTCACTAGCAGTAAGAGTTCCTTTTTCCCCACCTCCTTACTAGCATTTGTTATTTTTTTCTTGATAGCAATTATTCTTAATGGTATGAAATGAAATCTTAATTTAGTTTGATTTGCATTTCTTTTATGGTTAAGGATGCTGAGCATTTTCTTAAGTATTTAATGGCTATTTGAAAGCTTCTATTCAGTTCATTTTCCCATAATAGGTCTTTACTTAAATCCACATAATCTCTTTGACATCAATTTAGACATTTTATCACACAAAAATAAACAGTTAATAGTAACAGGTTAAAGGCAGATACATTCTTGTCTGATATATCTCTACAATGCATATGTCCTTTAATTAAGAACAACATAAATTAATGAATAATACTTAATACTTCCTAATGACTCAAAGATCATGCCAGTAAAATTTCAATTATGCTTCATCATTAATCTGAGTATTTACATTGTGATTATATGCCTCTGCTTTAAATTTTTCTGCATTTATTGGAATGTGGTAGTTGCATCACCCAATAGAAAAGATGAATGTAAGGTTTGAGGAACAATTCAGATATTAAATTTTTCTGAGTATAAAAATTATTTAATTAGTGTAATATATTAAAAGTCTTGGGAAAATATCTCATTCAGCAGTTGTGAAGGACTAAAAGAGATTTACAAATGTTAGTAATTATTTTTAGTAAACATTACTCTCAGCATGTAGTCACTGCACATTGTAGACTGCTGTGATGAAAAAAAATAACCTTCATTTCTATTCAACTATGTGGAGAGGAATCCAAATTCTATTAAGCAAAATTGTATTAGACAACTATTGCTGTGAAGCAAATTACTACACATTTAGCGGCTTAAAGCATCTCTTTCCCACCTTACATTATTCAGAAATAGAGGAGGTTACCAGTGATATCTTTATTTAGGGTCACTCAAATTGAAGACTTTGAGGAAGGGTCCAATTCCAAACTTATTCAGGTTGCTAGCTAAACTCTGTTATTGTGTATTAATAATTTGTATCACAATATTTTTGATTGATGGTGGTTGGGAGCCACTACCACCTTCAATAAGTCACCTGCATAGTTTGCCCGAGAACCTCTCCATCTTTCAAGTAGTGAGATACATCAAATTCCTTCTTCCTTTTAAATATATGATTTTCTGTTTTACTACCAGTTAAGGCAAATTCTCTGTTTTCAAATTAGATGAGACCAACCTACTTTGGATTTTTTATTGCATTTTCAAAATTCCTTTACATATGTACCTATATTAATGTTTGCTTTAAATAATAACTGTCAAGACTAGTGAGGGATGATGGGGCTCAACTTCCCAATTTTGCCATGCCATTAATATTTACTACTTGGAAAACCATTAAATACATTTTAGCCCTTAAAAATAAAGACCATGGAGAAGTTAATATATCATTATTCCTTTTATTAGATGAGTAAAAGGAGATTTATTGAAGATTTGTCCTACTTAGATTATGGAAACTAGCTGAATCTGTATTTAATCACAGGTACATGATTATACATCTGAGACATCATTGTGGGATTACAAACCACATGATACCAGCAAATCGATAAAAATGCTTGAAAGGAAGTAAACTGAAAAATTTCAGTTAATCTGTGTAGAATATTTATTTTAAAATAACTAACTATAATGCATACTTTGTTATAGAAAAATGCAGAAACTGAAGAGCCTGAGGATATTTTTGCATTGAGTTCTTTCTACTGCCAGCCAGTTTTGCAATCTGATAGCTCTTGCTGAAATGCTTAAGCCTGTTTCTAAGTCTTTTGCTTTCTTAATTATGGTCCCTCTCCATGGGTTTTATGTTATACAGGATAAGTTTCAATTTAGTGCTTTGTGGTATTTTCAGATTTGAAGCACGCAGTCAGTTTTGAAGGATTAGAAATTTAAGCTTCTTAATGTGAAAAAGCTTTTTTAGTGGGAAGCTGGGGAACCCACTTCAAATTAGATTTTGAATGCATTACCATTAATTTCTTCTGTATACTGATGTACTCTTTACTTTCTCTAAATTTTAATATAGGTTCTTTCAAATAATTTTTGAATACTTTAAATAAAGCAAAATGATTACTTGAAATACTTGATAAGTGATCCACTTACAACACACTTCAGTTGAAAAATCCATACAAATATATGAATCAAAGAGAGAGGAAAAGAGAAAGATTCAATTACTAATGTTAATTATATCTCTATTATGCTGACTAATTTGATCAGTTTTTAAATTTTGCCTTCTGTGTTATGCATTATTCTTTTTATTTGGTTGTGCATGTATTTATTATCAGTCAGGTCCCTTATGAGTTATAAAAAATGTAGATGCTGAGAAATTCATCCATCATTACTTTGTCACTCTATGACTTAAATAACTTACATTGTTGTACAATCATCATCACAATCCAGTCTTGTAACATTTCCATCATCTTAAATATTTTGAAGTTTTTGTTTGCAGTCAATACCAGCTTCTATATTTATAAGTTGTTAGGCAACTACTTATCTAATGTTTATGATTGATCTGTCAATCAATTTGTCTACATAGCTATCTGATAGATATCATATATACATAAGTAAACACTGTTGTTTGCCTACTGTTGTCTCTTCTAGATATTTTGTTTAAGTGAGAAATGCAACAAATGTTTTCTATAGCTTGTGTCTTTGATACAGCATAATAGTCAGGACTATCCACATTTTCAGATAAATTACTAGGGCTTTTAACTGCTGAGTAGTATGCAATTGTTTTGATAAGTCATCCATTTACTTATTAGTGGCCATTTAGACTAATGTTTATATGAGCAGAACAAATCTTTGAGTGTACATAGGTTGTTAGCTTATTTGTTTTAAATATAAAGAAGTAGAATCCTGAAATTTGTATGCAAGCATATACAATAGTTCATGTGTGATTTCTATACATTTAATTATGTAAGAAATTGTCAGATTTTTTAAAAAGACTGAATCATTTTACATTTTTACCAGAATTGTATGAGGATTTTGATTTCTTCACATTCTTACTAAAACTTGATATTAGCAGGATTTTTTTGGCATGACTGGGGTTTTAACTCAGGAACTTGCATTTGTTGGCAAGGGCTCAGCTACTTGAGCCAAAACCTTAGCTCTAGGATTTTTTTAATTATCCTATTTCTTATCCTCAATTATTACTATTTCACTTTGATTTTAATTTTAATTTTGCTATTGACTAATGATGCTTAATATCTTTTCATGTATATGTATTAGATATTTGTAGAACTTTTTTGGTGAAATTTCTACATAAATCTTTGCTCATTGTTTATTTGGTTTGTCCTACTTTTCAGGTGGGGCCAATATAATCACAAGGGTCTTTATTAGAGAGAGTTGGGAAAGTTAGAGTCAGAGAAGGAGACGTGATGGGGAAAGCAGGGGTCTGACCAATTCCATTGCTGGACAGCAGCCATGAGCCAAGGAACTTACACTGTGTCTGAAAGTTGTTTCTCCAATGGCATTATTCCTTCAACAGTGGCTGTAAAATGGTTGTATCAAAATCACTTGCAATTCTAACCTTAAAGTGAATTATGATCATATCTATAAATGTCATCAATTCTCTTGGGTGAGGATTCAGAATTGTATTTCCAATGAACTCATTGAATTTGCCTGTACATTTCAGTTCAATGCAACCTTCTACCATCATTGATCTTACCACACAGAATAGAACACAACTTTCATCGAGGTCAATGTTATTATTATGGTTAGAAAATGTAGCAATCACCTCTGTCACTTTAAGGTTTCTGTATTATGAGAAGGGGATCAGTAACCAGTGTAAAGATCAGTTAGAGATGAATCAACATGGGTTGTAACATATGTGTACACGAAAGCAATGCTAGGAATATTTCTGTATAGTTATCCTTAACTCAACTAGCAAAAAGGCTTTGTCTTCCTTATTATGCTTATGTCTTTTCTTCAACAAAGTTAGAGATAAGGGTAGCACAGGTTCTGCCTGGAAGTGAGGAGGGAGGGGGAGAGGGAGGAAGACGGGGGGGGGGGGAGAAATGAACCAAACAATGTATGCACATGTGAATAAATGAATAATTAAAAAAAAAACAAAGAAAATGCATCAGTCAAAGAATAATCCATGGCTACTCTAAATCTTTGTTATTCTACCATGTTTACTTTATATTTAGGTAAATCTGCCATCATTATATCTCATATTAACCTTTGAGTTCACATTTACATCATCATTGTGAATAGTTTTATTCAATGTATCTTTGGCACTGTTGTCACACATGTTTGAAAGCATATGTTATATAGCATTATTTTGGAAGAAAGAAGGGGTATGTTTTTCTCCCTAACATACTCTCCCTTCCACCATGTAATTTACTTTCACTTAGCATTACAGAAACAAGGCTCAGAGGTTTAGAGCAGGGCTTTGGAACTGACCCCTGGAACTAAGTTTTCAGGATCACCTGGGAACTTGTCAAATTCCCAAGATCAACCTGGACTTGCACAATATATATGCTACAAGTGGCTCAAAACCTCTGTTTGGGGAAGGTATTTTATTTTATTTATTTGGGGTTTTTTTTGGCAGTACTGGGGTTTGAACTTAGGGCTAACCCTTGTATTTGCTAGGCAGGAATTCTACCTCTTTAGTCACTCTTCCAACCCTCAGAAACTGCATTTCAATAGTTTTTCTCAGTGACAATACTACATGCTCCACTTTGCAAATCACTGCTGTGTAGAAAAATTGACGTGACAAAACATAAGAGAATCTTACTGTATTTTGTGCTTTAATTATTTTTTTAAAATACAAGTGCCAAGTTTCTCCAAGGGCATTCTTGTCTTCTATTGTAGCTCTCCAGTTTAACTTCTCTTCCTTCCTTTCATCAGGAGTACAAAGTGGCTCTGAACCAAAATTATCCTACCTAACAATTTTTTGACTTTATGGTGTCCTGAAAAAAATAATGCCTTCAGTTAAACCCTACTTCAAATTTTGAAATTTGATCTTTTCCTTGGCTAGTGATACATGGTATAACACTTTTTTTTGTGATGGGGGCAATAGCAGGGAGCTGAAGCTCCCCATCAGGGAAGCAATCATGAAAGAAAACCAACAGTGTTCTACAGAGTACAGTGTTGCCAGCAGAGTTTTGATATAGCACTTTGATATAGCTTTTTGTGTTTACAGAACCCATGATGTCCACAAAATGTCCATCCACATATGTACATGAAATATTTGATGCTTCATTATAAATCAGACTTTACATCATATGATTTCACCTAACTGTAAGCTAATGTCTGTTGAGCAAAATCGTCTTTGATAAGCAGTGATGTTTGGTAGGTTGGATATACATGTACCTTTTTATTTTTTAAACACATGATCGGGTTGCATCTTGATAAATACAGTTATATAATTCCAATATTCATAGAGGAGCACCTGTAATGATATTGACAATTGCATGAGGAAGTGAAAACTTGGACTAAATCTCACCGACACTAGTTTCCTCCGTCCTAGTTAGAATGTAGACCCTATGATGTATAGGTCATCATGTGGTGGTGAGATAGTCCCCTCAACCAAAGTTGCAGATGATACTTTATTTAAAGTTTAAAATCTTATATGTTCAATAACCTTTCTCAAAAGTATTGATTAAACATAAGTTTTCTGACTATGAATCTCAGTGATTTCTTGAATTTAATGTTCACAAAGGTGAAAGCCTAAAGGGTCATATATTAAAATCCTATAAATAAGGAAAATGACAGGAACGGTAGTTGAATTTAATACCCATTCAAAACTATAATTCTCAAAATTCATTTAAAATGTAACAAATAACCATGGCATAATTGTGCCTCATCATACATCAATCAAACTGTAATCACCAAATTGGCCATGGTTCAAGCAAGATAGGAATCTCTCTGCATGATAGAGAAATCTGGTAGCAGATGAGCTAGAGAAGAGAGTTTTGGTATTTGGTTTTTATCACTCAATTCTATATACATCTTCCATTTTGAGTTCCATCATAGCTGTATAATCATGAAAGACTGATTCCAGATTTCAGCTAACAGAAGAAAAAAAGGAAAATAATTTTTTCTTTTCTCCTTAAGAATTAGTTTTACTCAACACTTCAGAAAAGACTTTCTGACCATAACTGAGCCATAGATGCAGGTATAGATATATGATTGAAAAATGTAGGCTCCATGTTCATTGTGCACCCACTTTACACAAAGTAATAGATATTATTGGAAAAAAACAACCAGATATTGCAGCATAACTCAAATTCTACTATAAAAGGGGTCATTACAATCTTTATTATTTTTTATTTATTTTTTTAAATTCATGTATTCATATGTGTATACATTGCTTGGGCCATTCCTCCCACATACCCCCTGTCCTCTCTCTCTCTCCCCACCCCCCTGATTCCAGGCAGAACCTGTTCTGTCCTTTCCTCCAATTTTGTTGAAGAGTAGAGATAAGCTATAATAAGAAAGACATAGCGTTCTTGCTACTTGCGATAAGGACAGCTATACAGAGCCATTCCTAGTATTGCTTCCATGCACAAGTGTGTTACAACCTGAATTGATTCATCTCTACCAGACCTCTTCACTATTTCCTGGCCACCTTCCCATATTGACCTCTGTTGTTTTAAGGTTACTGTATTAGTTCCTCTGCAGTGGGAAGATCAAACACTTTCAAGTTTTGGGTTTCCTACCTTTCCGTATTCTTCTTTATGTGTCCTCCCCTTAGCGTGTGATGCAAGACTAATAACATTACTGTGTTTGTTATAGCTCTAAAGTCCACCAGGCTACGAGCCATGCTAACTTCACTTAAGACAATGTTCTCCAGTTCCATCCATTTACTTGCGAATGATAACATTTCGTTCTTCTTCATGGCTGAGTAAAATTCCATTGTGAATAAATACCACATCATCCTTTTTTTTTCATTTTTCTTTTATTATTCATATGTGCATACAAGGCTTGGTTCATTTCTCCCCCCTGCCCCCACCCGCTCCATTACCACCCACTCCGCCCCCTCCCTCTCCCCCTACCCTCAATACCCAGAAGAAACTATTTTGCCCTTATTTCTAATTTTGTTGTAGAGAGAGTATAAGCAATAATAGGAAGGAACAAGGGTTTTTGCTGGTTGAGATAAGGATAGCTATACAGGGCATTGAATCACATTGATTTCCTGTGCGTGGGTGTTACCTTCTAGGTTAATTCTTTTTGATCTAACCTTTTCTCTAGTACCTGTTCCCCTTTTCCTATTGGCCTCAGTTGCTGTAAGGTATCTGCTTTAGTTTCTCTGCGTTAAGGGCAACAAATGCTAGCTAGTTTTTTAGGTGTCTTACCTATCCTCACTCCTTCCTTGTGTGCTCTCGCTTTTATCATGTGCTCATAGTCCAATCCCCTTGTTGTGTTTGCCCTTGATCTAATGTCCACATATGAGGGAGAACATATGATTTTTGGTCTTTTGGGCCAGGCTAACCTCACTCAGAATGATGTTCTCCAATTCCATACCATATCATCTTAATCCATTTGTCAGTAGTGGGGCATCTTGGCTGTTTCCACAACTTGGCTATTGCGTATAGGCTGCAATAAACATGGGTGTGCAGGTGCTTCTGGAGTAACCTGAGTCACATTCCTTTGGGTGTATCTGTAGGACTGGGATTGCTGGATCATATAGCAGATCTATGTTTAGTTTTTTAAGAACCTTCCATATTGTTTTCCAGAGTGGAAAATGACAGGAACAGTAGTTGAATTTCCTCTTTTATTTCATCAATGACCCATTGGTCATTGAACAATGTGTTGTTCAGCTTCCAATTGTTTGCATATTTTCTGCTATTCTTTTTGTTGTTGTGTTCCAGTTTTAATGTACTGTGATCAAATAGAACACTTGGGATTATGTCTATTTTCTTATATTTGCTGAGGCTTGCTTTGTGCTCTAAGATATGATCAATTTTGGAGAAAATTCCATGGGTTACTGAGAAGAATGCAAATTGTGCAGATGTTGTATGAAATATTCTGTAGACATCAGCCAGGTCCATTTGATGTATGATGTGATTTAGTTCTAGAATTTCTTTATTGATTTTTTGTTTGGATGACCTATCTATTGGTGATAGGGGATATTAAAGTCTCTGACTACCACTGTTTTGGAGTTTATATATGCTTTTAGATCCTTCAGAGTATGTTTGATGAAATTGGGTGCACAGATGTTGGGTGTATATAGGTTGATAAATATTATTTCATTTTGGTGTATTTCTCCTTTTATTAGTATGGGGTGTCATTCTTTATCTCATTTGATCAATATAAGTTTGAAGTCTACTTTTTCTGAAATAAGTATTGCAACTCCTGACTATTTTGGCAGGCCATTGGCTTGGAAAATCTTTCAGCCTTTCCCTTACGCCAGTGCTTGTTTCTGACAATGAGATAGTTCTCTGTAACAATGGATTGTTGCATCATCCTTTTTAATCCAGTTTGCCAAACCGTGTCTTTTGATGGGGGAATTAAGTCCATTAACATTCAATGTTAATATTGATAAGTATGTGATGATTTTTGTCATTTAGTAGTTTTTGTTTTTTAAGGGTTTAATTTTGTGAATTTTGTGCAGCTGAATCAGTGTTACTCTCTGATTCCTTGTCTTTTCTTCTCCTAAGGTTTGGTACTGTCTGTCTGCTCATGGTTTTGTTTGCTTCCATCTTTGTGTGCAGAATTCCTTGGAGAATCTTTTGTAGTGGTGGCTTGGTGGACATATATTGTTTTAGTTTCTGCTTATCGTGGAAGACTGTTATTGCTCCATCTATTTTGAATGATAGTTTTGCTGGATAGTGTATCCTAGGGTTGAAGTTATTTTCATTGGTACTCTCCACGATCAGAAACACTTCTCTAGTAATCAACTACAGAAATGATCCCTGAAAGTATAGTCTTAATTTTTACTATTTAAACTTTCTCCAATATTGATATGGAATTTTTATTTAAAACAAAATAATGACTAGTTTAACATTTGTAAAGACCAAAAATACTGTCCATGAACTTTCATCTGTGGCTTATTTTATTATTTAACTTTCAGTTTAGGACACTATCCTTACCCATATTAAATTTAATATGTAACATAGATGTTTCTACAAAAGTTCAACAGGAGTGAATAATTCTTTATTTCTTTTTTTATTCATTTATTCACATGTGCATACATCATTTGGGCCATGTCTCCTCCCTGCCTCCTACCCCTTCCCTCTCCCCTCCACCCCCCCCTGGCTTCCAGGCAGAACCTGTTCTGCCCTTATCTCTAATTTTGTTGATGGGAAAACATAAACAATAATAAGAAAGACAAAGCATTTTTGTTAGCTAAGAGAAGGATAGCTATACAGAGAGATTCCTAGAATTGCTTCCATGTACAAATGTGTTACAATCCAAGTTGATTCATCGCTACCTGACCTTTTCACTAGTTCCTGATTCTCTTCCCATAGTGACCTCTGTTGCGTTAATGTTTCTGTACTAGCTCCTCTGCAGTGGAGACATAGACACTTTCATGTTTTGAGTTTCCTACCTGTCCCCATATCTCCTGTATGTGTTCTTCCCTTAGCATGTAACCCAAGTCCAACAACATTGCTTTATTTGCCCTACATCTAAGTCTGCATATGAGGGAGAACATATGATATTTGGTCTTCTGGGCCTGGCTAACCTTTCTCAGGATGATGTTCTCCAATTCCATCCATTTACTTGTGAATGATAAGATTTCATTCTTCTTCATGGCTGAGTAAATTCCACTGTGTATAAATATCACATTTTCTTAATCCATTCATCAGTAGTGGGGCATCTTGGCTGTTTCCATAACTTGGCTATTGTGAATAGTGCCGCAATAAACATGGGTGTGCAGGAGCCTCTGGAGTAACCTGTGTTGCATTCCTTTGTGTATATCCTCAGTAGTGTGATTGCTAGATCATATGGCAGGTCTACATCTGTTTTTTTTAAGAAGCCTCCAAATTTTTTTCCAAAGTGGTTGCACTAGCTTGCATTCCCACCAGCAGTGTACAAGGGATCTTTTCCCCACATCCTCACCAACACCTGTTGTTGGTGGGTTTTTTTCATGAAGGCTATTCTAACAGGGGTGAGGTGGAATCTTGGTGTGGTTTTGATTTGCATTTCCTTTATAGCTAGAGATGGTGAGCATTTTTTCATGTGATTTTTGGTCATTTGAATTTCTTCTTTTCAGAAAGTTCTGTTTAGTTCAGTTGTCCATTTCTTTATTGGTTCATTGATTTGGGGAGAGTTTAGTTTTTTAAGTTCCCTGTATATTCTGGTTATCAGTCCTTTGTCTGTCAGTTTCTATTTCAACCTTCATTGGTAACTCAATCAGGTAAATATTTTTAAATTCCAATTATGGCCTCAATGAAGTAGTTTCTTCCCAGTGGTTCTAATAAGTTACCTCCACAAAAATCAAGAAGGTTTGTATTCTTTGAATTAAAATTGCTCTTTCAGCCTTTGTACCCAAGAACTCCTAAGGCAATCAACTTCAAAATCTTTTCTCTGATGGCTGTTTGTAGGCACAGTATTTTCTAGAGCCTCTGTTCATTCATTCTACACAGCCTAAAGAAGTTTTTCTGCAACTATCAGGCAAATAACCTGGGGTCAGACACAAGCTTTGTATTTTAAACTTCCTGGAAGTTCAAATTTCATTCAACAGCATATCACATTGTTGCAACTTAATCTAAAACTAACTATACCATAACAAAAGAAGAAAAATAATATCAACTTCTAAAATTAGTACCATAATAAATCTTATGTTTCTAATACTTATATGAATGATGTATTAATATATCCCTAAATTAAACAACCACAGCTACACTTGAGTCTATTTCCTGGACATTTGTTAGAAGAATTGCTAGTCTTTGAGAAATTTAATAAAATAGTTTACAAAAACACTGCTGATATTATCATTTAAGTATAAAACCATAAAATCTCTATGTGTCTATCACTTGTGTATTTCTATATAAAATATATATATTGCATTAAAATGATGCATAAAACTTTAAAATAAAAGGTATGTGCTTAACTTAAAAATATTTACCCAACTTAAAGCATGCAAATTCAATTCAGTGTTTATCACATAAATTCAAGTACTAAAAATATATACATACTACATATGAAGTGAGTAGTATATGGTGGCCAGAGAAGAAGAAAACTAATAATTGCATATTAAAATTTATAACTTTCAAGTAAGACATTTCTTTATGTGATAACTGATTATTTTAGTATGGAATATTTTTATTTGTACAGTTACTAAGTTCACTTAATTTTCATTATTCAGCTTATACATCATGGATATTTCAGGCATTCACACACACTTTTTAAAATATAAAGATATCTCAATATTAGAAAAGATATTGAAAAATGAGTATATGACATATAAAAATTTTGTTCTTCCAACCTTGTGCAGTTGCTTACATTATACAACATAAACTATAATGAGTAAGTATATGGAGAATGAAGACATGGCTAATATAAACCAGATTAAGTTATTTTCTTGCACATTATTTTCTCAATATAATTGAAGAAATAGAAACTGCCTTCAGGATCCAAGAATATAATAAGTTGTGACTTTTTCCATACAGAATAAAGGTGTTACATGAGATAGTCAATGAGAATGGCAGAACATGAGGATAACTTGGTGGGGAGAGCAACAAAAAGAACCCAGATCATCATGGGAGAACCGTTCAAAAAGAGATGGAAAGGCTGGTGCAGTGGGGATTCACACCTGTAATCCCAGCTACTTTGGAGACAAAGATTTGGAGGATTGAGATTTGAGGAGAGCCAGGCAAAAAAGTGTTCATGAGACATAATCTCAGTCAATAAAAGCTGGGCATTTTTGCACATACCTGTCATCCCTGCTATGTGGGAAGCATGACATAGAGAACTGCAGTTCAGGCCAGCTCAGACATAAGTGCCAGATGCTATTAAAAATTACCTACAGCAGAAAGGGTTTGAGGTGTGGCTTCCACAGTAGAGCACATGCATGGCAAGCACAGGTCCTGAGTTCAAGCCCTCATACCACCAAAATAAAGAAATGATCAAAGAAAAAGACAGGAGTTAACCATCTCCTGTCATCATTAAAGAAGTTCTTTAAACACTTTTTATATTCAACCTCATTCAGTAGTTTCTGGTAATGCTAGTACTTAATATCTACAATTATTATTATTATTTTATTAAGGAATTATTGGGAAACTTCCTTAATACAAAGGAATACTGAACTATAGAATTATATCCAGATATCTAAAATTAAAGCCTTGTGGTTTCTTCAAGTAATCTAAAAAAAATGTTGCTGAGGATGTTAACTGAGATTAAAGACTAATGGTGCTGAGATTCCCACTTTCTTAGAAGAAGGGTGTGTTGGAGGCAGTTGCAGTAACATCACTGTAGCCGATAGAAAAAATATTAGAAATGATATTAAGAATAATGCAACTAGAAATTTGGGAATGGATTTTTTTTGCACAATTTAAATTTTGCCAATCCCTATAACAAATTTCCTTTACAATATTTCATAGAAATTAACCCAGGAATGGTATTATGTATGCCTGAATTGTCCAACACTGGATCACTAAGTTGATCACAGAATTATTTCTGCAAAGAAGCAATCTTGCTTTCCCCTGACTGCAGCAGGCACTGAGTATAGCTAAAGAAGACAGCCTACACCCACCAAGTGACCAAAGAGAGAGCCTTGGTTTAAACACTTCCTAGCAGCAATCAAGATTATTCTGGGGGCATTAGGTCATGTTTCAGAAGGTAAGGCTAATGAACTGTGAATTTGGAAATACTACTAGCAGTTAAATGAAATATTTATCTACAAAACAGAAGAAATAAAATAAATTATGGAATGATTTTTGGCATTTGTTTGAATAAAAAATTCTGAAAGAAAACGATGATGGATTGAAAGGAAGCAGCAAAGGAACACTCTGTGTGTTACAGTGAAATGGGGAGAGAATGAAATAAAGTTGATGGAAATAAATTATAGCAAAGATTGAGCCTGGAAATAACAGAAAGCAGTGAAGACAGTGATATTCTGCAACTTTTAACCCATGGTCTGAGAGTACTGAGTTTACCAGAACTCTGATATGTTGTCACAATCCTGGAATTGTAGGAAAGTATGTGCTTTGAAAACTGATAAACTATGTTGTAACCGAATATTTAAGAATCACTGGACTTATGAAGTAGGTAATCTATTAGTAGTAAACTTTACATTCTGGAAGACCTTAGACCATTATTGTCTGGTGAGGACATGGGACAAATTGGAGTCAAGATTATCATTCAAACTCTGCACTAAGAAATAACAGAAGAATTTAGAGTAGTAGTGAGTAGCTCTCTCCTATCTGCATCAGAACAGGTCACTATTTTCTATAAGTATTTACTTTCATACATTCTTCCCTGTCTTCTGTGATCCTACCATTTTGATATTGTTTCTAACCCACCTTAACCATTCACTCATACTGTCTATACACCATCATTATCAATGAGAGCAATGACAACACAATCTCTATTCAAAGACTCATAACATTTCCGTTTGTTAAAATCATGTAATGCATACTAGCACAAAATATAAAGCATAACACATCTTGAAACACAATGCATAATATCTTCTCTAGGTAGGAACTCCAAGAAGTACTCATACAGGGACCTTAAATAGTTGCACTTACAGTTCATGAGATAATCCTCATCAACAGCCTTCATATTTGCTGACAAGACTCATAAGAAAGTTTATAACAAAACAAACTTCTTAAAGATAATATACTCAAACGTATTGCCACCTGCTGGTTTTGTATGATTTTCAGCTAGGATTTAAAATATCTAATGAAAATAAATTGAAAATCACTTTAGCAAATCTTCATTTCTTATTATGATTTCTGGTAAAGTAATCGATGGATTTTAACACAGGTAATTAGATTATAAACAACAGTTTTAGCATTGCAGGTTCTTTCCACCCTGTGTAAACATATTCTGAAGTGAACCATGAGGCACACTTTTCTTCACAGGTTTTATGCCATATGTTTTACTTTATCACAAAATAATTCATTCTAGGTGTATAATTAGATAATACATAGGTGGATAATACACAGGTGGTACTATATTGTATTATGTACCATTAAGCTTTTGAAGAATGTCTTGGATATATAAAATTATTAACAGAAAGGGGAGAAGTGTAATTCAAATTAAGATGTATTTCAACTTGATTGAAGACTTTAGCTATTTAATACATCTTAAATGTGGTCCCATATTCTTTTTATTTAAAAAGACACCAGGGGATTCCAAATCATTTTCTAGAGTGTGGCTGTGCAATAGTTTATGATTTTCTTCACAGGTTGGGGGCTTCCTATGCTGCATGCAATTGATCATCATTTCTTGACTGCAAAACTATCGGTTTTAAACACCAGAAAATAGATGTCAAGGTTAAAATTCTATTATGAAATTGTAAACGCTAAAAAAGGACTCTTGCTTTAATGGAAATTATCCATCTACAGAATGATGACAGCGTAGAATGAAGAAAAGCCTTGGGTCATTTCGGTCATGAAGAATTTATATAAACAACAATTTCAACATAAAATTTAAGGTGCATATTGTGAAGCAGATCCATGGTACATTGGTTATCAACTTGCTTGTGCCCGTTGAGAAAGATACACTCAGGTGCAAGTTACATGAGGTGAATATTTTACTTATATATGGGAAAACAGATGCCAGGATTCTTTTCAGCTAGTACCCCAAAGCTCAGAAAGCTGCTGAGGACAGAGGGATTTTAACTCTGTGTTGACTCTGTGTGTCCTGCTTATACTACAGAAGAGAACCTGAAAAGCAGCCTCCTCCTGATTAATCTCGGGGCCACATGACACTGTGAGGTAGTGCTAAAGGACAGTCTGTTTCTAAGAGAGGACACAGCCTGGGCTGTTTTGTCCACCTCTTCCTTATCTGATATTGAGTGATCATTCTAAAGTGATTCTGTGAAAATTCAAGCAAGAAAAATGGATAGAACTGTTTGGGTTCAAGACCACAAATATAGTCTAGTGACATTTCATATTTATATATGTATGTGTGAGAGTATGTATGTCTGTCTGTTTTTCTTTTTAGAAATAGTAAATATATTAAGCATTACTGCATCAATGTTAAGTGAAAAGATGTCAATGGTAGGGCTTGGTTTATTTCCTTGGCATACATATGTTTTTTTTTGTCTTCATCATTTTAATGCAAATAGACATATATGGCCATATATAAGTTTCCACAAATATGGGATTGTGTATTGTAAATACTTTTGATTCCTGCTTTTTTTTTCAAACATTTTGAAGTCCTACCCATATCATTTAAAAATTCTTTGGCAATATAACTTTCAGCAGCATCATATACCCACATGACACCCCCCATTCAACTCTTCCCCTGGTGTTGCATATATCTTAAAAATTTCAAGTCTTTGTGGTAACACGACTATACTTCTTAAGAATAACATCACTACCAGGCATGATGATGCATGCCTATAATTCTAGCACTCAGGGATTCTGAGCTTGAGACCAGCCTGAACTACATAGTGATACCTTGTCTCAAAAAACAAAACAAAATAGAAAAATAATGATATTACTTTTAGTTACGTGATTATAAGACCACTTTTATATAAAGTATATGAAATTTTTTTGATGTTTTCAGACTTGCCATTTTTTTAATTTTAAACATTCTATTTCAACTAACCACATATACAAAAGCTTGCCTACTATTTATTGCTTATCACATTTCTTATCTTTAATTTGCATAAAGATACAGCTGCCCTTTTTAGAAAATCTACAATTTTAATTTTTTTAACTTATACATAATTGAGCGATGTATTGGCCTCACATTGGTAATTATAGCTCTAACATGTCAAATATATACACAAGCACACAAAAATGACCAATGCATCATATAAAAAGATAACTAATACATGATCTCACATATTCAAGGGGAACAATGCCTAATGCTCATGGGGATATATAAATCACTGACCCACAAGGGAGAACTAAAAAAGGGTGGTGGAGGAGTCAAGGATGATGGAGGAGGCAAGGTAGAAAAGACATATGGAGGCTTCACGGACCTAGTAGCATCCAGGCCACTGAATGTCACTGTGTGTGCAGAACGGGCTTCAGGGCTAGAGGGAACAAGGACCAAGACTCTTAGCCACAAACTCACCAACAGTGGAGTGCATATTTTGGGTAAAGGGATATAATCTAGGGGAAGGCTATAAAAAACAGGGAAAGGAAAAGTTCATCCAAGAGGGCAAAACACCCTCCCCACACAGAGGCTCCCCATGCTCTCTGCAGAGGTTAAGTAGCTAAGGTCACCCTGCAGGTCGCTCCAACCCTGAGGCTCTTGGAATCAAACCCATGGGCAAGAATCTTCCTTAAGGAAACTATCTCCGCCCCCAAAAGTAAAATATCACACACAAACAAAACTCAAAACCAAGAGACAAGCAGGGTAAGTAGGCTTTAACCCTTATACTTTGCCAGTACCCCAACTGTCCTGCTACTGAGACAGGGTTGGCTCATTCCTTATACCAACTTGTTACATCATGCCAATACATTCCCCCTCAAAATGAGTAATGACACAAAATATAAACTCGCCCCAAATATAAGCAAACATCAACTTAAGGATCCTCCTATAGTATTACTACACTACCCTAGCATATCTTAACCCTGTTCTCACCCATTTACAAACTCTCTGCACTCTGTATTGCTCTAGAGGCATTACATTGTTGCATTAGATTCCTCTTCTTGAGGTAGTTGAAAGTCTTGAAATACAGCAAATTTAAGTATTTTTGTACACTTCCTGGATGAGTAGTTATCATAATCAAACTTTTTTCCCCCTGATTCTCAGACTACTATAATTTTTCCCTTAGATCATAAACTAATGTAACAAATGGAAATAAAAAGTCATACAAAAATAAATTTAAAATCAAGCAAAAACAAAAAATAATTAAAACAAAGAATCTGTGTCTTCACACTAGCAGTTTAAATTCTGCCAAAGACAAAACACTTACTCGGCTTAGCAAACCTACAGACTTTTTTATAATGTACATAAGAAATCAGCACTTGGTAGACTGAGGCAAGAGCATCCAGAGTTCAAAGCCAGGCTGGGCTACAGAGAAACCCTGTCTCACAAAAAAACACAAGAAATTAATCACTCATAAAAATAGGGGGAAAATTCTAGGTTGCAACATAAAACTAACATCAACTCATTCACCAACTAAAAGTTCTTCCAAAATGCAATGTCCACCAGAGGGGACGTTTGGCAAAACTGTCCACATGGGCTGACTTGCAGGCCAGACCAACTGCCCTTAGGTCTGCTTAAGAGGTGCAGGGATATTGGCAGATGCCTGTTCAAGGTAGGCCAAGGAGCCCTGAGGGATGTCAGCTGGCTTCTTATGCTGCACATTGATGTCCTCCAGCACCTGCTGCCAGTGCCTCAGCTTTGTTAGGTGCTTCTGGACCAGTGCATCTTTCCTCTGCAATTCATTCCTTAGTTCCAAGACATCCTCTTTGATAACTTGCTCTGGTTTCTGGACAGACAACTGCAATCTTTTTTGTAGGAAAAAATATTCTGTCTGTCTTGCAATGTCCAGAAACTTCCGGATACACTGATCGACACCAGTTCGAATTTCTTCCTGATCAGTGCCACTGACATAGTGCTGGCTCACAAGAGAAGCAAAGCAAGCCTCAAACGATGACTCCAATTCGTCCACCAAGGTACTGTTGGAACTCCTAGCAGCGCCAGGCGCTGCCTGGCCGGGTAGTCCCTGCGGAGGTGGCCGGGGGCCGGGTGGCTGTCCAGTGAACATTGCACCCAGCAGAGCAGCCATGTCTGCAATGGCGGGGAGGACGCACTGCCTACAATTTTAATTTTTTAACACACACACACACATATATATAATTTGTCATTAATTTGTTACAAGAGAAACTCTTAAACTTTCTGAGAAATTATTACTTTGTATCAAATCTTGAGACATTTTATAAATTTCTTTTTTTGTTTTATTTTTATTTTTTCTACTTTTTTTCTTGATTCATATATTCATATGTGCATACATTGTTTGGGTCATTTCTCCCCTCCTCCCCATCACTTCCCTCACCCCACCCCCCTCACTTCCAGGCAGAATCTGTTCTGCACTTTTCTCCAATTTTGTTGAAGAGAAGACATAATCAATAATAAGAAAGCATTTTTGCTAGTTGAGATAAGGATAGTTATACAGAGAGATTCCTAGCATTGCTTCCATGTACAAGTGTATTACAGGCCGAATTGATGCATTTCTACCTGACCTCTTCACTACTTCCTGGTCACCTGCCTATATTGACCTCTGTCACTTTAAGGTTACTGTATTACTCCTCTGCATTTTTGGGTTTCCTACCTATCCGCATTCCTCCCATATGTACTCTCGCCTTAGCATGTGACCCCACTCTAACAACATTACTGCCTTTGCACTAGATTTAAAGTTCGCATATGAGGGAGAATGTACAATTTTTGTCTTCTGAGCCTGGCTAACCTCGCTCAGGATGATGTTCTCTGGTTCCATCCATTTACTTTTGAATGATAGGATTTCATTCTTCTTCATGGCTGCATAAAATTCTATTGTGTCAGACCCTAAACTCTGAAGTTAGTACAGGAAAGAGCAGGGAATAAATACTCTTGAAGCAATAGGTATAGGCAAGGACTTTCTCAGTAGAACCCCAGCAGCTCAGCAACTAAGAGAAAGAATGGACAAATGGAACTTCATAAAATTAAAAAGCTTCTGCACAACAAAATAAATGGTCTCTAAACTGAAGGGACCACCCACAGAGTGGAAGAAAATATTTGCAAGCTATACATCAGACAAAGGACTGATAACCAGAATATACATGGAGCTCAAATAACTAAACTCTCCCAAAATCAATGAACCAATAAAACAATGGGCAACTGAACTAAACAGAACTTCATCAAAAGAAGAAATTCAAATGGTCAAAAAACACATGAAAAAATGCTCACCATCTCTTGCCATAAAGGAAATGCAAATCAAAACCACACTAAGATTTCACCTTCACCTGTTCCACCACGAACAGGTGTTGGTGAGGATGTGGGGGAAAAAGGAACCCTCATACACTGCTGGTGGGAATGCAAGCTAGTGCAACCAATCTGGAAAACAATATGGAGGTTTTTAAAAAAACTATACATAGATCCGCCATATGATCCAGCAATCCCACTCCTGTGGATATACCCAAAGGAATGAGAATCAGGTTACTCCAGTGGCACTTGCACACCCATGTTTATTGCAGCACTATACACAATAGCCAAGTTGTGGAAACAGCCAAGATGCCCCATTACTGATGAATGGATTAAGAAAAGGTGGTATTTATATATGAAATCTTTCTTGTGTCATTTAGAATTTTTTTCTTTTGGTACTGGAGGTAGATCTCAGGTCCTCATACTTGCAAAGCAAGCTAGCCTCTACTACTTGAGCCATGCCCACATATCTTTTTGGTTTGAGCACTATTGAGAAAGGGTCTTGCTTTATGCCTGGGCAGGCTGTGATCTGCCTATCTACATTTCCCCAGGTACATGGGAAAAGTGGTATGTGCCACCAAGCCAAGTCACTGGTGGAAAATGGGGTCTTGAGACCTTTTGCCCCAGGCTCATCATAAACTGCTATTCTCCCAATCTTTGCTTCCCAAGTAGCTAAGATTATAAACCTTAGCCAACATGTCCAGATGATATAAAAAGTTTATATCAACAAATTATATGGATTATTAAATAATGCTGTTATATTAATATAACAAATTATTTCAAATTAATATACTGATGTTACAGATAAATCTTTTCATAGACTCAGCTCCAGAGCAATATATTCCTCTTTTATAAGCATATTTATTTATAATACATAAAATCTTGAATTTTAATCCTTAATTTGACTCAAAGTAACTATATTTAGAAGATAGGTTTTGTTCCAGGTTAGTATGAACAGAGTGTGAGTAGACATGGCAAAGATTCAGTTTTGCATATTGACAATTTTTTACTACCTAGTTTCTATTCTATTCAGCACCTTGGCAACTATCTCTACAATTAAAAATAGTTCAGAATAATTTTTATGAATATTACTAGAAAGACCTCTAAAATTAGTCAATAAAATTGAATATTAACTTCTAAAACCTGTTAATATTGAATGAATCACATGTTCTCTTGCTGATTAAATGACCATCCAACCAGTTCCATGATTTGCTGAAATACTAGCATTGACTTAATTTGAGGTTACATACATGGATAAAGTTTATGACACAGTGTTTACAGGGCACATGCTGCAGGAAATGTATTTATGTATTCAAAGTCCAGAGGGGTCAAATGCAGCTTTCTTATCATCATTCTGTGGAGATTACAAGAAAGCATCTGAAAGGCAGAGACATGTGTGAGTCTCCTGACCATGATAGAGTATTTGAGTTACAGGAATCCAAGTTCATATAATGTACATAAAGTGACTTAAATATCCTAGAAATGAGTTAACCATTGTTATTATTCTTAGGAAACAAGGGGAAACTATTCAAGATAGAGTTATGAACACGTTATAAATCAATCAAAAAATGGCTTAGCAATGAATGATTTCTGACTTAATCAGAATTATTTCTAACTTACTAGAAGACTGAAAGTCCTGTTCTGTTGATATTGCACATTTTCTCTAAAGCTATTGCCACATTCTTTGCAAAAAAATACAGTCCATCTCAAAAGTTTGAAGACTTTCAAAATGAATAAGTTGAGGCTATGATTTCAGCTCTCACAGCAGAAATGATGTATCTTTTTCATATATTTACTTTTCCAGATGAATCTGTCCATTGAAAACATTCTATTTCATGTCTATATAACTTTTAGTTACTTTTAAACTCCATTACTCTGTTATGTGTAAGATACTGCTCTCCACTAGTACTTCTTTCAGTAAGGAAAATGGTATTCACATTACACAATGGTCTTGCACATACACAGTTGACTGATGTGATGGAAAACACTGAAATTTAATTTTTCATCAATTTTATTTCAAATAGTCAGATATACCTAGTCTATAATGTATGCACAGTATAAGCCTAAAGTAGTAAGTATAGATTTTCCCTTGGAAACCAAATGCATCTGGAAGTCTGTGGCACATGTTCTGATTGTCCAATCACACCCTGTTTTTTAAATTTTTATTTCATTGTTTTTATATTTACTTACACATGTTTATATTATTTGAGCCACCTCCCCTGCCCCCTGCTTCCAGGCAGAACCTGTTCCACCCTCTTGTTCTCTGATTATGATGAAGACAAAAACATAATGTTTTTGCTTGTTTAAGATAAAGATAGCTATACAGAGAGATTCCTAGCATTGCTTCCATGCTCATGTGGATTACACTGCACATTGGTTCATCTCTATAAGATCTCTTCACTACTTCCTGGTCCCCTTCCTATAGTGACCTTGGCCAGTTTAAGATTACTATATTCTCACCTATACAGTGGGCACATTAACCACATTCAAGTTTTGGGTTTCCTTCCCTTTCCCTATTTTTGCTACCATGCACATTCTCCCCTTAGTGTGTGACCCATGTCCAATAATATTACTGCATGTATCAGGTCTATAATCCCCATATGAGGGAGAACATATGATTTTGGCCTTCTGAGCCAGACTAACTTCACTTAAGATTATGTTCTCCAGTTCCATCCATTTACTTGCAAATGAAAAATTTTCATTCTCCTTTGTGGCTGAATAAAATTCCATTGTGTATAAATACCACATTTTCTTAACCCATTCATTTGTGGGGCATCATGGCTTTTTCCATAACTTGGCTATTGTGAATAGCACTACAATAAACATGAATGTGCAGGTGCTTTTGTAATAACCTAGGTTGCATTCTCAGGAGTGATATTGTTGGATCATGTGGCAGATCTATGTTTGGTTTTTTAAGAATCCTCCATATTGTTTTCTAAAGTGGTTGTATTAGCTTACATTCTCATGACACTGTATGAGGGTTCCTTTTACTCTCGCATCCTGGCTAACATTTGTTGTTGCTGGTGTTTTTGATGGTAGCAATTCTAACAGGGGTGAGGTGGAATCTTAGTGTAGTTTTGATGGCCAGGGATGGTGAGCATTTTTTCATGTGTTTTGGCCAGTTGAATTTCTTCCTTAGAAAAAGTTCTGTTTAGTCAGTTGCCCACTTCTTTATTGGTTCATTGATTTTGGGGGAGTTTTGATATTTGAGTTCACTGTATATTCTGGTTAGCAGTCCCTGTCTGATGTATAGCTAACACAGATTTTCTCCCACTCTGTGGGTAGTCTCTTCAATTTAGAGACCATTTCTTTTGTTGTGCAGAAACTTTTTAATTTCATGTAGTCCTATTTGTTCATCCTTTCTTTTGGTTGCTGGGCCACTTGAGTTCTATTGAGGAAGTCTTTGCCTATACCTATTGCTTCCAGAGTATTATGTGCTAATTTTTTGCACTAATTTCAAGGTTTCAGGTCTGATATTAAGGTCCTTAGTCCACTTTGAGTTGATAGTAATACAGGATGATAGGCATCAACTACACACATTTGTCATTAAACTCTACTTTCTGTATGATCTTGGCCACACGTAAGTCAGACATGCAGAGAAGATTATTGCTAGGGGAAGCAATTCTCAATAAGGACAGAAGTGGGTTGAAAGAAAACTGCAATTTTTCTTCACACTTTAGTTTAACAGTCTGGACCCAAATGTCAGCAAAGGAATAAAGTTACACTTGCTCATTATGATAGTTTACATTATTTGCTTTCTTCTTTTTCTTACACCAACTCCCTGCTATTCTAGTAGATGTTTGTGGAATCATTTCCCAAATAGAGCTATTTTTTTTGAGATTTAGTTTACTGATTTACTGAACAATGGATCACCCAATCCTCTTTGGAACCTCTCAATTTCAATGATACTCTTTTCTTATGCCTCACTGGTAAATGTACAGATGTTGTCAATATTTTCTTCCACATTGCATTGTCACACATTGGGATACTGCCTGAAAAATAGTGCCAACTAATAAATATTTGATGGGTGCTTGTATGTGTAAGTGTATAAGTAAAAGCATGCATGATCAATGAAAATTAAGGCATAAAGTCAGTTGCAGAAAACAATGTTGACTAAGAAATGTCCAACTGTTTCTGGGCTGATGAAAGTTTCACCTTACTCTGCTTGTCTATTAATTCCATTTTTATTCTCTTACATTGCTATTGTTGATGTGGCATTTTGTTTTCTAATGTCTTCTGTCCCCTCAAGGGTTGATGCATATTTGCTTTGTGGAATTGTATCACTTAATCTAGTTCTGCTAGGATGATTTCTTCAAACTTTATTTTCAGAACCTTCCCTCTTTTTGCAGCCTTCTGAATGATTCTTTATACAAAACTTCCTGGTTTTCTGGATGTTGAGAACTTATAGTATTCATGCATATAATTTCTTAACTTAGCACTCCACGATTATATCAGTGCAAGTTTCTTAACATATACTTAAGCTGGAAATATTATTGCCTTCATTTAGAAATCAAAGAAAATTATACAGTACTTAAATTATAAATTAATGGTGAAAAAATTTCAGATACCTTTAATGTATTCAAATGTAAATAGGAAACAGATAATACATTCTAGCTTGAATTAAAGTGAAAGCTGCATTTAACATGAGAAAGTAATTATAGTTACATATTAAAATGACTAGAAAGATCTCTTAAATAGTATAGGAACTAATAAAATTGCTATCATCTCTCTAAGATAAAAAATTCAACAATATTGACAGATGCTGAAAACTTTAAGGGAGGAAGAGTCCTATAGTGCCACCTCTGCTGAAAGGAGCAGGAATGTTCTGCCTACATAACATGCTTTTCCTGGGTTCCTCACAGGGACAGAGAAAGGACAATGATTAATCTGCCTTTCTTTCTTAGGTTTTTGCAAGGGACTCTCATTGGCCAAGCATATCAAGAGCCAGAGGACTTAAGGCCTATTAATCATATCTATTTAGATCACTCTTGAAGGACAGTGGATTATAGCAGGGAAAGTTACAGAGTATATCTGAAGCAAGACATGAAAGACAACACATACAAAAATATAGAAAAGATAGTCACAGAGTTCTGGGTTAAGATGGTGATCTACAAGTTAATCCATGTGACTGTGAATAAAAAGAGTCAGGATAACAAAGGACAGTCTACATTCAGAGTAGAAAACAAGAAATAGCATTAAGAATTAAAGTCATGGCAGTTCAGAAAGGTGATACAGAGAAAAGTAGCACACAGTCTACAGTTAAAACCCAAGCTCTCCAGAACATCGCTGAAACAGCAACCACAAATTTATCATGAATTATTTTGCCACTTTCATTTCTATGTGTATTTGTGATACAGCAATTGTCTTTAATTAATTTTTATTTCTAAATATGGTTTATTTTGTTTTTGCTCTTTCATTGGTTTATTTTCTCTTCTCTGAGTAGTATTAGGGATAAAGCACTCAAGAGAATTTTCTAACTAAGAAGACACCGATATAAAATCAGAAGAGTTCTCCATGCTAACGATGTGTAAGTCACAATATAGCAATGCAAGAAATATAAAATGCAAGACAACATGGCTCCTTAAAGTTCATAATTCTTCAATCACTGAATCCAAAGATATTGAAATTTTAGAAATGCCAAAAATGAGTTCAAAGTCTTCTTTTAAAAATGATCAGTGACCTCAAAGAGGATGCATATAAACAGATGAATGACATAAAGAAATCAATGCAAAAGTTAAATGAGAAATTAAACCACTTGGAAAAAAAATCAACAAACTGAATGAGAAATTCAGCAAGGAGATAAAGATTCTGAAAAACAAACAAGAAGTGAATTTGGAAATGAAAAGATGAATAATTTAAGTAAAGAAATTCAAGGAAAAGAATCACCAAAGACTAGGCCAGGCAAAACACAGAAGATATAGGTATGAAGACAAACTTGAGAAATCATTACTTTCATTTAGCAATAAAGAAAACTAAAGAAACAGGTACAGTAATTCAAGACTATATCCTAGCTACTCCAGAGACATGGATCAAGAATATCATGGATGAAGCCCAGCTCAAGCAAAAAGTTGAAAAGACTATCTCAAGCAGTACAAATCTAGATGTAATGATGCACACCTGTCATCACAGATATACTCAAAGCATAAGTAGGAGGATTATGGGTCAAGTAGGACTGGTCATAACTATAGCAAAAAGGGCTATTGATTTAGCTCAAGTGGCATAGCATCTGCCTAGCATGATCCAGAGGTTGAGCAAGATGGTAAATTGCTGACAATCCTAAACCTCAGTGGTGATTACCATGAAGAAGGAAGATCAGGGGACTCCAAAAGATCAGGGTCCCATAACCAGTGAAAACCTGGAATCCACAAATAGAGAAGCAACCAATAATTTGAAGAACAGGAAGAACGACTTGCAACTCAACACTCCTGATCCCCTGCCCCTAAAGTCTCTGAATGTCTCCACTTCTCTGTGCTAAGAAGTTAAGTCCTGCTTCCTGGCACACATAGGAACTCAGAACTCCTTGCTCTCCCCTGCTACATGACCTGTTACCCCACACCCTGAAATGCCAGGGAAACCTGTGCCTCTGTATAAGGAAGGCCTAGGGTTCCTGCTGCTCCATGGGTAACAGAAGGCTTTGTTCTCCCATGCCTGCAGTGTTCCTCTACTGGCTCCTGGAAGCTTGTGCCCAGTAAGCAGGCCCAAGAACTCCCATCGACTGCAGGCTTTGTCTCCTGTGCCCACAGCAGCTGCTGTGGCTACTGGAAGCCCACATCTGGCACAAGTAGACCATAGGGCCTCTGATGCCTTGCAGGCACAGGAAGATTCAAGCCCAGTAGCTTTGCTGCCCCTGGGCACCCTGAAGTTCCTACATTGTGCCAGGAGCCTGTCACCACACATGCAAGTTAACCCCAGGCTCCATGCCTTGCTATTCTTCTGGAGCCAGAGAGTATGGAGTCCTAGTGCTCCCACCATGCCCTCCTGCAGGAGGGCTGTTACTGCTCCTCCACTGAGTGGTAATCCGCCACTATGTGGGTGCCAGGAGACCTGCTTCTCTACAGCTTGGAAAGACCCAGTGCTCCACACCATGACTGACCACAGGAGAGCCCCTGCTGTTCCAATAAAGAGTGAGATCACCAGATTTCTCACTGAGGGGAGGAAAGGTATAACCTGATACTCAGTGGATGGCACCTGAATGCCTGCTTCCAAAAGGTGCACAAAGATCCAGCAGTTCCCACTGTGCCTGTCTGCAGGAGAGTACAGTCCCTCCTGTCTAAGAGTTGGAACCCCAGCTGCTCTACTGAGTGGCAATTTGCTACTCTGCAGGTGCCAGTACACTTTCCTTCCACAGTAAACCGAGACCCAGCACTCCCCACTCCCTACTCTTCCATTAAATACTGAGAACATCAGATTCCCCACTGTGGGGAGTAAAGCTATAACCTGATTCTCAGTGGATGGCATCAGAAGGTCTGCTTACAAATGGTGCACAAAGGCCCAGCAGTTCCCACCATGCCTGTCTGCAGAAGACTCCCATTTCCCCTTTCTAAGAGCAGGAACCCCAGCTCCTCTACTGAGTGGTAACCTGCTACTCTGCAGGGGATAGGAGACCTGCCTCTCACAGGGCATAGAGTGCCAGTGCACCACTGTGACTTCAGGAGAGTTCCTGTTCCCCCAGCTCCTTTACTGAGAGTAGGAAAGAGGTAATCTGAACCACAGTAAGACCTGTGCAAGAGGTAACTTTTCAGCCAACCCCACTCTGAGGAAAATGCCTGGAACTCCAGGGTAAAAAGCTTAAAACTCAAACCTCAGGGCTACAAGGGATTAAATACCTAGCCAACAATAACACCAGATATGTAAATCTCAATGAGAATGAAACAGCAAGACAACCACTCTCCCTCAAAAGTCAACTCCACCAATAAAGATCTAAACACCTGTATAGAGGAAGAGATATCAAATACTGAATTGCAAAAATCAATAGTAAAAATGATTATCAAGCTCAAAGAAGAAATGCAAAACCTAGTATCTGATTTCAAAAATTATGTGAATATTTAATTAAATGAATTCAAAAAGAATACAAATAGATAAATGAAATTAAGAAGACTATGCAGGATATTAAAAAGGAAATCAATAAAGATATGTAAACCCTGAAAAATAATGAGTCTGAAATAATCAACTCATTATTCCCAAATAAAAATCTCAATTGAAAGCCTAGTGTACAGAGTGGAACAAGTTGAAAACAGAGTGTGAAGAACAGAAGACAAAGTAGATGAATTAGATGAAACAGTAAAAGGTCACAAAACAATGCTAAGAAAATAAGAATGAAACATGCAAAACATCAGGGACACCATGAAAAGACCAAACCTACCAATCATGGATATAGAAGAAAGAGAGGAGATAAAAATTAAAGGAGATACAGACTAAAGATATTGATAATCTATTCAATAGAATGGTAGCTGAAAACTTCCCTAAACTCAAGAAAGAGAGAGTCACTCAGGTGCAGGAAGCTTAGAGGACACAAAACCATCAGAATCAAAACAAGAAATACCCAGATACATCATAATCAAACACTCAGCACAGAGAGCAAAGAAAGAATACTGAAAGTTGCAAAAGTGATAAGACAAGTCACATATAATGTCAAAGCCATATAATGTCAACTCAAACTATAAATGCAAAAAGGTCATGGAAAGAGAATGTAGTGCAAAGAAAGCAACTGTCAACCTAAACTAGTATATTCAGCAAAACTATCCTTCCTAGTTGAAGGATAAATTAAAACCTTCCACAACAAGCAAAAACTAAAGGAATTCATGACTACTAAGCCAGCACTACAGAAGATACTTAAAAGACTTTTACATATAGAAGAAGAAATTAAAGTGAAACAGGCAGACTTAAGAAAACATAAACCCTTTTCAGCAAGCAGAAAAGTAAATAAGAAATAGGTGAAACTAAACAACAGGGGAATAAAAATGACAGGAAACAAGAGAAATCTCTCAATACTAACACTGAATGTAAATGGCCTCAGTGCCCCAATCCAAAGATACAGAGTGGCAAACTGGGTTAAGAAAGAAGACCCAACCATATGTTGCTTAGAAGAGAGTCATCTCACTGAAAAAAATAAACATTGGTTTAAAGTAAAATGGTGGAAAAAAACTTTCCAAACAAATTGACTCCATAAAGAGGTAGAAGTAGCTATACTCATATCTGACAAAGTAGACTTCAGACTAAAATCAGTCAGAAGAGACAATGAAGGTCACTTCATATTAATTAAACCAACAATTCATGAAGGAAAAATCTAAATTCTTAACATATGTGCACCAAACACAGAGGCACAAATCTACATCAAAAACCTTGAATGGCCCTAACAGCACAGATAGACCCTAACACAGTGACAGTGGGAGATCTGACTACCTCACTCTCACCTATAGATAGGTCATCCAGCCAAAAGATCAGCAGAGCTATTCCACATATTAGACCAAATAGACTTGGTAGATATCTAGAGAGTATTTCACTCAACAGCCAGGCAGTACACAGTATTTTATGCAGCTTGTGGAACTTTCTCCAAAACAGATCATATTTTAGGACACAAAGCAAATCTCACTCAACAAATGCAAGAAAATTGACATAAACCCCTGCATCATATCAAATCACAATGGGTTAAAACTAGACCGCAACAACAAATGAAATCACAGAAAATATTCAAACACATGGATTCTGAACTACTGAAAGACCAGTGGGTGACTGAATAAATAAAAGAAGAAGTCAAAAAGTTTCTAGAATCCAATGAAAATTAAAATGCAACCTACCAGAATCTGTGGGGCACAGCAAAGGCCATGCTAAAGGAATAGTTTATAGCCATAAGTGCCTACCTTAAAATTTGTAGACATCTCAGATGCCCTAATGATACACTTTAAGCTCCTAGTAAAACAAGAACATACCAAATTGAAAACCAGCAGATGGAGAAAAAAAGTAAAGATCAGGGCCAAGATAAATGAGATCAAAGAATCTGATTGTATACAAAGAGTCAATTAAACAAGTTGGTTCTTTGAAAAGATTAACAAGATGGACAAATCCTTAGCCAGTAAAACAGAATAAGAAAAATACCCAAATTAATAAAATCAGAGATGAAAAAGGGGACATAACCACCAATACTAATGAAATCTAGAAAATCATTAGACAGTACTTTGAAAACTTACATTCAAATGAACTAGAACATCTAGATGAAACAGATAAATTCCTAGATGCATATAACCAACCAAATTTGAATTGAAATGCTGTTAAACAAATAAATAGTCCTATTACAAGCAATGAAATTGTAGCAAAACCTCCCTAGAAAGAAGAACCCAGAATTTGCTTGTTTCACATTGAATTTTATCAAAACTCTAAGGAAAAACTAACACTAACACTCCTCAAAATTTTCCAGGAAATAAAAAGGAAAGGAACAGTACCCAACTCATTCTATGAAACCAGAATCATACAAATACCAAAAATGCAATACAGGCTGAATCAGAAAGAATTATAGACCAATATCACTAGTGAATATAGATGCAAAGATTCTCAACAAAATACTGGCAAACAGAATTTAACAGCACATCAAAAAGATAATACAACATGACCAAGTCGGTTTCATTCCAGAGAGGCAAGGATGGTTTAATATGCATAAATTCATAACCATAATACAGTATATAAACAGAAGCTAGGACAAAAACTCCATGATCCTTTCAATACATGCAGAAAAAGCCTTTGACAAAATTCAACACCCTTTCATGATGAAAGCTCTGAAGAAACTAAGAACAGCAGGAATGTTCCTCAACATAGTGAAAAGTATATACAACAAACTTACAGCCAACATCATATTAAATGGAGAATAACTGCTAAAGTCAGGAACAAGACAGGGATGTCTGTTTTCTCCATTCCTATACAATATAGTTTTGGAATTCCTAGCCAAAGCAATGAGATGAGCAAGAAATAAAAGAGATTCAAATAGGGAAGGAAGAAGTCAAACTCTCTTTTTGCAGATGATTTGAAAATACAAATGAGACTGTAAAAACTCTACCAAAAAACTGTTAGAAGTTATAAATTCTTTTGGCAAAATAGCAGAATACAAAATTTACATACAGGTATCATTAGCCTTCTTCTATACCAACAGCAAGCAGACTGAAAAAGAAATCAAGGACATAGTCCCATTTACCATAGCCTCAAAAATAAAAAGGTCCTTGGAATAAATTTACCAAAAGAAGCCAAGGACCTTATTAATGATAATCATAAACCATTGAAAAGAGAAATCAAAGAAGACATCAAAAAATGGAAAGAACTTCCATGCTCATGTATCATCAGTAGAATCAAAATGGTAAAAATTGTCAAACTACTAAAATAATCTACATGTTCAACACAATCCCTATCAAAATTCCAATGACAGTCTACACAGAAATAAAAAAAATCAGTCATGAAATATGCATGGAAGCACAAAAGACCTGGAATAGCCAAAGCAATTTGGAGGATAAAGTCCAATGCTGGAAGTGTCACAATGCCTGACTTTAAACTATACTACATAACCATAACAATAAAAACAGTATGATATTGACACAACAAGAGACAGGAAGAACAATGGATCAGAATAGAAGACCCAGACATAAACCCATGCATCTACAGAAAGGAGATCTTTGACAAAAGGGCCCCAAACACATGATGGAGAAAAGATAACCTCTTCAACAACTGCTGCTGGGAAAACTGTATATCCACATGTGGAAGACTGAAACTAGATCCTTATCTTTTACCCTATACCAGAACCAACTCAAAGTACATCAAAGATGTTAACATTAGACTTGAAACTTTGAAAGAACTGCAGGAATCTGTAGGAAATACACTGAAACATATAGGTATAGGGAATGACTTCTTAAATAGAACTCAAAATGCTCAGCATGTAAGAGAAAGAACAATCAAATGGGACTGCATTAACTAAAGAGCTTCTTTACAGTAAAGGAAAAATTCACCAGACTCAAGAGACACACCACAGAATGGTAAAAAAAAATATTTATCAACTACACATACCATAAGGGACTAATATCCAGAATTTATAGGGAACTCAAAAAATTCAACCACCAAAGAATCAATACCACAATGAAGAAATGGGTACATGAATTATATGGGGACTTATTAACATAAGAGGTACAAATGGCCTGTAGATACATAAAGAAGTGTTCCACTTCCCTAGTTATAAAAAATATGTAAATCAAAACAACACTTAGATTTCATCTTACCCCAATTAGAATGTTATAGTCAAGGACAATAACAACAACAAATGCTGGTAAGGATATGGTGAAATAAAAATCCTTATACACTGTTGGTGGGAATGTAAATTCGTACAACCACTGTGGAAATCATTCTGGAGATTCCTCAAAAATATAAAGTAGAACTTCCATATGATCCAGAGATACTGCTTCTGGGTACTTCCCAAAGGAACATAAGATAGGATATAATGATACATGTACACTATTCCCAATAGCAAAGCTTTGGAAACAACCCAGGTGTCTTACAACTGATGAATGGACCAAGAAAATGTGGTATATATACACAATGAAATATTACTCAGCCATATGGAATACTGAAGTGGTTTAAAGTGAACTGGATGCAATTGGAGGATATCATGTTAAGTGAAATAAGCCATGCTCAGAAACACAAAAGCTGCATGTGTTCTCTCATATGTGCAAGATACATCCAGAAGATAAACATATACACAAAAACTAGCATGATCTTATACACAGTCAGATGTAGAAGAAATTTGTAATAGTGGAACTGCTGTATGGAAATCAGGGAAAAAAGGAAAGGAAAATAGAATGATAGAGCTTCAGTTATCTCATATCACATAAGATTTTAAGGTAGACTACAAGGATGTATATTGAACGCTGTTGAAAAATGGGGGGAGGTACAAGGGTAAGAGAGAGTAATGGAAAGGATTGATGGACTAAGGTAAAATATACCCACAGTGGGCATACACTGATACACACTTTTAACAGCAACTTAAACATTAATAATTAAAAACAGGACTTTAAAATAGGTACAGTGGGGGAGAGTAACTAGTGCGTTGGGGGAAGGTGAATGAAGGCAATTAAGGTGACAGTATATGGTAGATGGACTTCATATAGCTATAAAACAGAATTAAGAAACCTTGAAATTGCTTTAAATGGGGTAGAGAAGGTATTGAGGGGGGAAATGATGGTGGCCATGTAACTTATGTACGATATAAATCTAATTTCAATTGTCACTATGAATACCCCCTGTTCAATGAATATATCCCAATAAAAATTTTTATTAAAAAAAAGCATGATCCAACTATTTATTGTCTACAAGAGATGAATCTAAGTAGCAAAGACTACACAGACTATGTGCATGAAATTATATCATTTGCGGGAAAATAGACGGAACTGGAGATTATTATGTTGAGTAAGTTAGGCCAAGTTTGAAAAGCCATACATTCAATTTTTCACTCATATGTGGATTCTAGACCTGAAATGATGATACTATTGTTGCTGATGATAATAATGGGACATTAGAGTAACAGAGGGATTGTTGGGGGGATTTGTGGGAATGGCAAGAGGGAAAGGAGAGGTTACTTGGGGATATGTTTCATATATACATACATATACACACACACACACACACACATATATATATTTGTGTAATCTGTATTGCATAGAATAGTTGAAAAGTGGTGTGGGAAGGAGGAGACTAGGTGAATATAAAGATAGCTGAACTTGCTCAAAGTGTACTGTATGCACCTATGAAATTATCAGAGTGAAACGTCTGTTTAATACAATACTTGGAAACCAAATTCAGCACCCGTCAAAAAGTTCATACAACATAACTGAGTTGGTTTCATTCCAGACATTCAAAAATAGTTAAACATATGCAAATCAATAAATGTAATACATCACAAGATCATCTCAATACATGCAGAAACCACATTTGAAAAAATTCAACATCCTCTCCTGGTTAAAAAAAAACCCTCAAAAACTAAGAATAGAAAGAACATACTTCAAAGTAATGAAGATTTTACATGACAAACCTGTAGATATCATACTAAATAGGAAAAACCTGAAATAATTTCGTCTAAAATCAGAAATGAGTCAAGGGTGTCCACACTCTCTATTATGATTAATATAGGGCTTGAATTCTTAGGCAGAGCCATTAGACAAAAGAAAGACAAGGGATACAAAAAGGAAAGAAAGAAAGCAGATGATATGCTATGTTTACACATACACAATGGCAGATTATGGTACATATACACTATAGAATATTATTCAGCCTTAAAGAAGAATTAAATACCATTGCCAGGAAATGAATGGAACTAGAGATCATTATATTAAGGAATATAAGCCAGACTCAGAAAATAAAGTATTTCTTGTTTTCTTTCATATGCATAACCTAGATGTATCAAAAAGACACACATAATAGGGGTGGAAAGGCCAGAATGTAATCCATTTAAAAAGTCCCAAGAAAGTTAAAAAAGGGTGGAGTTTTAGGGAGTGAAGAATAAAGTCAGTGAATATGATAAATGTACATTATGTGCACACATGTAAGTATAATGAAACCCCTCACTTTCAAGTTAATATTAGCTAAAGAGAAGGCAATAACGAGAGGGAGGGTAAAAGAAGGAAGCTAAAAAGGTGAATATGGTACATGTACTATCTACACACAAATGAATATAGAATTTTAAACCTGTTGAAATTACTATAAGAAGGGGGACTAAGGTACAAAGAAGTAAAATGGAGGGGATGAAACAATTTGGCTTATAATACATGTATCCATGCAAAAGTCACAATGCAACTCCCAGTGTAGCCATCTTAAACAAACAAAAATGTATTTTTTCAAAAACAGAGAACAGGAAGGTAAAACAGGAATTGTCTGGGGATTAGTACCAGTGGGAGTGGTGAGGATATAAGGAAGGGGTCTGGTGAAAATATTATGCACTCATGTATGTAAATGGAAAAATGAGACCTGTTGAAACTATTCTAGGAAATGGGGAAGGAGGATAAAGGAGAATAATGGGGGGGGCAGTAAGTTCAACTACGATACATTGTAAGAAATTTTGCAAATGTCACAAAGTATCCCCACTATAATAATATGATAATAAAATAATGATTTAAAAAGCAGAGCTAATGGATGTATGAGGAGGTAGGCATGTTTAACTGATTATGCATTGCATACATGTATCAGAACATAATGTGCTTCAAGATTAATGATGCATATTTTATGTTTTTATAAATCAAGTATCATAATTTTTTAAATCATGTATTTTATCAAAACACATAAATATTTAACTGAGAGATATAATAAGCAATCAGTGCTGTTAATAGCTCAAAAAAATAAAATATGGCATACAATGTTAATTTTATTTTAGGCAATGAGTATGTTATACAGAAAATTGGTTTTAAAATACCCAATATAATTTCAGATTTGCTTTGTTTTTCTTATATTGAATACAAGCCTATCTCATATGATTCAATTAAAGTTTAGAAAAATGGATATATTATTTTTTTAGGTTGTTAGCAATAAAAGAAAAAAGAAATATTGGTGAATGAAGCATAACTGATGGACCCTAAATAAAAAGCCTTTTGGATTCATCATCAACTCTTAGAATTACTTATAATGGAAGCATTGATTTCTGCTCTTGGACACAGCTGAGGATTATGAAGCTATGCCACAGAGAATCAGTAAGTCCAACATCTTAATCTGCTGGTCATCTCTAAATCCAAGATTCCATAGCTGCTAAAATCTTGGGAAAATGCAATGCTTGCCAAATTGCACTAAATTCTACTAAAAATAACCACCTTTGATGATGATGACAGCAAATACGTTTGGTAAGAATGTGGATAAGATTTTCTTGATGAGATTTGAAATTTTTGTTTCTTGCCTCAAGAGAAAGCCAATTTATCTGGATTGTGGGTTTTTAAGCAACATTATCCTTGTAAGAATATTAATATTTAACAAATAAAACAAAAAGTGTAATATCCACAGGAAAACTACTGAAGAAATTACTTGTAAAAATTTTAAGCATATATTACACTCAACTTCACAGGAGCTAGGAACTATTTTTAAAAAGGTGAGATTTTTATTGCTTGAGGACTACAGAGACTGAAAATAGGGGATCAGGAACTAGTGAAAAGGGCAGGTAGAGATGAATCAACATGGACTGTAACACACTTGTTCATGGAAGCAATGCTTAAGAATCTCTCTGTATAGCTATCCTTATCTCAACTAGAAAAAATGCTTTGTCTCTCTTTTTATTACTTATGTCTTCCCTTCAACAAAATTAAAGAAAAGAGCAGAACAGATTATGCCTAGAAGTGAGGGGAGCTGGAGAGAGAGAGAGGAAATGGGAGCAGGGGGGAAAAATTTCCCAAACAATGTATGCACATGTGAATAAATTAATAAAAAATTTAACAAAATAATAAATAAATAAATAATTTTGAATAAATGTCACGCTAATAGTTAACTCTGTGTTAAGTAAGGTCAAAAAGAATCTGATAGAAGTTATGATGCAGATCCAGGTAATATTTCCATTTTGTTTGCAATTCATTCTTGTCAAGTCCACCACATCAGTCTTCCTCAGAGTGACTGGAGGGCTCTGCACGGATTTTTCTCTCTCTTCTTTCTTAGCTTTTCTGGCTTATTACCTTCACTAAAAGGCATGAGCTAATCATCAGTGATTGCAATAAAAAGTATACAAATTTTTTTGTTTGAGAAGGAAAAGTAATTAATTGCTATTATTACTTGAATATTACATAGGATATATTGTACAGTATATTAAATATTAATTAACTATATTATGCAATATATTACTAATATTATATATTAATATGATATGTTAATATAAATAAGTACTGTGTTGATTAGAATTTTATTTACTTAGGCAATGCATTATAACTCTCCCTTATACCCTGCTAGGAAAACAAATGTAAATACTTTTGAACTAAACAAAGGTTATGCTTGTCACTTAAGTAGACATAGGCAGCCAGGCTATGCTCTTCTACGTATCATGTACATACAGTTATTCTTAATGTTTTTCTTCTCTTTAATGCAAAAATAGAGGGATGCTTTTGTATTAAATTGTTTTTTGTAGTATCTTCTCTTCCAAAATTAAATGTAAGACCTCTACACATTAAAAATTCTTTAGTAATTATGTAAATAACAGGCAATGATAAGATGTAAATTATTCTTTTTTTTCAATTGAACACATAGAAAAATAATTTACAAGAAACTTAGGAATGTTATTATATTGTAAATATTTCTTGCATATCTGAATCTTTGTTCTCAAAATGTGTATCAAAACAAAGCAAAAGCCCAAACTCAAATAAATACAGTTTTGAAAACTAAACACAGCACAGAGTTTTGCACATATGTAACAGCACATCCTTAAACTGTAGCACACTGGTACAAGAGAGAATGGCAGCTATGAGCAGTTAGAATTTACCATTTCTCACAGTGTAAGTTGACCTTACCATATGAACCACTTTTTACACAAAAATGTTAATAGATAAAATGTTTTACTAATTCAATTTAGAAGAGAATCTATGACATTTTCTATTCATAACATTGGTAGAGCCATGTTTCAACCATCAGAAGTGAGTAATAAGTATTTTAATTATATTTTATAAAATAAAGATTTGATTATGTGTTAAGAGAGAGGTCATCAGAAAAGTCAAAATAATCTAAGGTACTCTGTCATGAATGAGTCTCAAAGATTACTTCATTCCCATACCTCCTTCAGTGAAGATAAAAACACACAAGACATTTGGGTTTTTGCTAATGAATTACAAGCTTCAAACCATAAGTTACATTATACATTTTTGAAAAGCTCCAAATCCTAAAATCTAGTTCAGAAGTTTTTTAAAAAATGATGAATCATATAAATAGAGACATTATTAAAATAAAATTATTTCTGTTTCATTACTTTTTTAGGAACTTATGGAATCATAAATGATACTATTTTTAGAAAATTAGGTGTGTAATAAGCCTATCATCTCCATTTGCACAAGTTTTTTTGCTTGTATTTCTGGGACAAATACCACTAGGAGATAGTCATGTGTCTTCCTAAATCTTGCACTGGCTGGAATCTTCATGACCACTTAGTGGATTCTAGATTTCTTAGCAGCACCAATGTAACTCATAAACAGGCTTAACCCATTACTAAGGAGATTTAAATCATTTTTCCAAAGTTAGTTAACATTCCTAAGATATTATTGTGTACATGGACTTGGAAAGCAATAACATTTACTTCATAATCCCTATTGAAGTATCAGGATTAATGTCAGCCTCCCAATTTACAACTTTGAAGGATGTTGAATTTGCATACATGCCTTAGATTTTCAATATCTCATATGTAGCTCCTCAAAATTATTATTTTGTATGAGTTTCAGTAATAAAGTTGTTTTTAAGACTAGCTTTCTGAATGTGTTTTGCAATATAACTTTTAGTGACAAGCATGACTTTCAAGAGTGAGCCATATCCAGAACACTGTGACTGGAATCTCAATGGACTCAAATTTTATATTCTCATTGCTTTGCTCGCCCCTGGGGTCCTATTTAGCACTGCTCAAGTCAAATGCATGATTTTTTTTCTCTACCAGTTCATTGCTAATTCTCTTAATTTAAACTTCTGTCCTTGAATGGCTACTTAAGCAAATAATAAATTATCTTCTTGTAGCAAACCATTAAAAGGTAACAGAAATACATTGAGAAAGGATTTCTTTAACACAGGCTTCACTTGCATACAAAAAGATTTAGTCACTAGTTCACATCCACTGCACTAAATAATATGTTTGATCATTCCTCATAAGCAAAGACTATGTCCAAGAACAAACTGTTCTGATCTAATTAGATATTTTGACTGGAAGTGATTTGGAAGATAGAATGCTATAAAGTAGTTCAGATAACTTATGAAATGTATATCAAAGAATATTTAATTTTTTTGACAAAATCATAACTAAGAGAAGGTATTCTGCAGTATTAGCCCTTCAATTACTAAAAGTACTTTCCCTTCATCATGAGTAAGAGTAAATGCTACAGGACAGAGTACTTGGAGTCTTACAGTATGAACGCAGTGCACACTGATATTCCCCACACTCCTAGTATAACACGCCAGGTACAAGTTTATTTGTGGATTTTGGATTTGTACAATTTGAGCGAAAAGCATTTTTCCAAACTTCTATGAGATTCAGAATTCATCTCACATCACTGATGTGGTACTTAACAGTGATAACTTTATCTCCATCTCGCTTCTAACTATCTTTGAAATGAAAGATGAATAAATACAAAGTGTCATATTCATGTCTCCTCAAATATCACCACAAAAGTGATTTCAAATTTACATTATACCATAGAAGCACTAATGCATTTCCTTTTTTTTTGATTGTTTTATTATTCATATGTGCATACAAGGCTTGGATCATTTCTCCCCCATGCCCCCACCCCCTCCCTTACCACCCACTCCACCCCCTCCCTCTCACCCCCACCCCCTCAATACCCAGCAGAAACTATTTTGCCCTTATTTCTACTTTTGTTGAAGAGAGAGTATAAGCAATAATAGGAAGAAACAAGGGTTTTTGCTGGTTGAGATAAGGATAGCTATACAGGGAGTTGACTCACATTAATTTCCTGTGCGTGTGTGTTACCTTCTAGATTAATTCTTTTTAATCTAACCTTTTCTGTAGTTTCTAGTCCCCTTTTCCTATTAGCCTCAGTTGCTTTTAAGGTATCTGCTTTTAGTTTCTCTCTGTTAAGGGCAACAAATGCTAGCTAATTTTTGCATTTCTTATAGTTCCATATGTACATACTTGCCTTTCTTAGCTAGATTATCAACTTTTTCTGTGCCTTTCACATTGTCTTAGTCAATTTGGTTAGCGTAGCAAAATACCACAAACTGGGTAGCTTAAAAATAAGAGAAATATTCTATATGTTTATGAGTCTGAGAGTCCTACATCTAGACACTGGCAGAGCCAATGTTTGGTGCTGTCTTGTTTCTTGACTTACAGACTAGTTATTTGTTCACAGAGTGCAAGGCAAAAACCCTTATAAAACTGATCCTATTCAGGAGTTTTGTACCCTTACCACTTAATCACTTCTCAAAATCCCATCTCCTAATTCTGTAATGCTTGTGATTATATTTCAATAATTTTGTGGTGACATAAAATTTCAGACCATACCACCCACTGTAGGTCCTCTAGAGTCTAGAACAATGAACTACAAAAAAATTTCTATTTATATGCAGTTTTCATTTAAAGCAAAAGAGGTTAAAGTTTTACTAATATTTCATAGTTAAATTAACTGGAATTTGTCTTTATTATTTACAAATGATTAAGAGTCATGTGTTTGTTAAAAAACAAACAAATTTTACTGTGCAATTAATAATTTTTTAAAACTTTAGAAAATACTTTGACAATGTGTTAAATTTGTTTTTGACTCATGATTGTCTTGTCTTAAGTACTTTAATCACGTGATCAAATTTTATGTATAATTTTGTCTTCTCTTTAAGCTACACTTTCTATTCCACAGAAGGTTCCTTTGGTGCTAATGTTTTCCTGCAGTTTACATTGATATAGTACGATGCCAGACAACTCTTGCATTTTATTGCCCATTTTACTTATTGCCAATTATATCTAATTTTCTCAAATGTGAACAGCTTTTCATTAGTGTCATCCATTTCACCGCTCATTATCACCTGCAACCACAATGTATCCTATTAAATACATGGTTTGAATGTTGAAGATTGATCAAACTCCAGTACTTTGATTCATGATGAAGTTTTGCAACCAAGGGTCTGACTCTTGTATCCATAAAGAATAATATCTTAAGGGGGGGTGGGGGAAGGGGGGAGAAATGACCCAAGCCTTGTATGCACATATGAATAATAAAAGAAAAAGAATAATATCTTAGTTATTAATGTGTAGCTGAAAACTCACAAATATGAATGGCCTCTGACTGAGCAGTAAAATAATACTCAGACTGGAAAAGACTACTCTATTCACTCTATTAAGAACTAATACACTAAAAATGAATTTCAGAGAAGTATTGCTCAGAATGCAGGTTCACATTTAAGAGAACTGTTATTTAGCTCCAGTGAATTTTTTATATATAGTTCTGCTGGCCCAGTCCTGCTAAAAATTCTGCATTTGTCTTTTTAAAGAAATCTTTAGGACACAAAAAATTTGAAACGTTTAGCAATTTCTCTAAATTGTTCAATTAGAAAAGACATTAAAAAGTTCTATATCTTAGAACAAATGAAAAATGTTTAGTTTTGAGAGCTCTGGTATAGAATCATAATTTATTATTATAATAATGTACACATTATTACTAAAATGCTGGTTTTGATTGAAATGATAAAACTTCAAAATCTATTTCAAGTAATCTGTCAGATATCTCTTATTTTACATGTGACATGGAAATCCAAAAGTTTCAAGTTGTTAACCTCAAGGTCCAAGGACCATATTATGATATCTCTTACTAGACAAGAAATCCTCATCCTCTCTTTCTTTCTGTCCCTCTCTCTCTCTCCTCTTTGATTTCATCAAAAATGTTAACAATTTCAAGAAATTATAGAAAGTTGGGTGATACTACAAACTATAATATATTAAAATTGAACTCAGATTACATGTAACCTTATCCTTAGTCATAACAGATGTTCAAATTAATCATTTTAAGAAAATTATACAAAATAAAACAATACTTTCATAAAACATCTTTTTAATCCTAGAGTTTGCCAAAAAATTGATAGAATTACTTTCAACATCCAGATATTTAAGAATGTATTTATACATTATTGCAAATAACATTGATATTTAAGCTCATGAACTAAGAAAGTTTCAAAGAAAAACATAAGGTTTGAGTAAAATCTTTTTTATCTTTATTCCTTTATTCATATGTGCATACGTTATTTGGGCCTTTTCTCCCCCTTACTCCTCTTGCTGTAAAACAGAGGAAAAATCAATCAGCATGCTTAATCAAAACTTTTTATCACACACAGAAAAGTTCTAAAAACCTAATTCCAACTATGTGAAGCAAGATGAGAAGGCCATGCCACTGGCTTTAGCAAAGTAAGTAATCCGTAAGTATGGCATTAAAATTCAGCTGTGCTCTTTCTCTCTGCTTTGTTTTCTTGTTCCTTTAGCCTGTATGAAAAAATTCCGTGTTCCATTGTGATCACATGAATGTCACTTGTTTAACAGTTCATAAAATCTGACTATAAAAGGACTTTTTAAAAAATTACATCACTATTTTTGTTTTTTCTTAACTATGTAAAACTTTTATTTTTCAAATAAGTCAAAATTGAACTAGAAAAGGTAACCAAAATATCCACAGCTTTTCTCTTGTTTTCCCACCTTTCAACTTATCTATGTACAATATGATATCACCAATTAGACAAAACTCCACATCAACAACACCAGATCCAAAGGTCCAATAGTGTGAAAGGATTAACCTCAAAATTTCCTGAAAAGAATAAATAGATTCTGGCCAGGGAACTTACATATAACCCTTTCTATAGTGGCATTGTTCTATGAATATTATAGTAGAATAATTCAATAGGGAAATGAACATTGTAAATAAATTAAATTCCCAGTGAATAATTTATTTCTCTGAATAATTTAAAAATTCACAGAAGCTGCTTAAAAGTAGATTTAGGAGCTGAGACAAAACTTTGGACACAGCACAGTAGACAATGATAGATAACTAAAACACTGAAAATCAATAATCTTAAGGGCAGGGTAAAAGTGACCATTGAAACTGAAGTACAGAAAGAAGAAAAGAACAAATTGAAAAAGAGTAGACTTTCCATGACTTGCAGGTCAAAATATCTTGCTAGTAACAGAAGTAAACTAGTATAATGTTTTGAAATTTGACTGGCAGTTTCTCCAAAAGTTAAAAATATATTTACACTAAGACACACCAATCATGTTTTGGGTGTTTCACCAAGAAAAATGAAAACTACATTAAAAAATAGATATTATTTTTTAAAAAGTTACCCAGAATTTCAACAACTACAGGACAAATGATTATTTTAGCACATCAATTTATTGCACAGAAGTAATCATTTGGTTTCTTTCCTTTCCCTATTGATTATTTTTTAAAGTAACCAGAGTCCACTTTCCAAAATTATATACAATATGTCAGCTTTCCAATGAAATTGCTCCATTTTGTTTTTATAATACATTTTGCAGAAAATGACACTGAAAGCAGATACTATGGTGGGTATAATTTGGCATTGGGCTCACTGCTCTGAATATGTCCCAATTTTTTGATGGTTCTCAATAATACATTGAAGTGGGACCAGAACATCACAGGCAACACTGTATACTCCAAAACCCAAAATTTTATTAAGCTTTCTGTTAATACTTGTTACATTTAATGACGTAATTGGTTTTTATTCATTTAGGAAAAAAATTTTAAATGAAAATTTTAAGATATTTTAAATATGATTTAATATCTTGATAGACTATCATTCTCTTAATTCTCTTTATCACATCTAGTTAATGAAAACAACAAAAAGTTTTGCTTGCACAGTTCTGGAGTCCAGAAGTCTGAAGTTAGTTCCACCTGGCCAGCCAAAGTTAGGCATGAGTATTGTTACAACCCCTCCAGAGGGTGTAGCCTCTGATGACCATGGGCATTTTTTTTCCATTGCTCTGTCATTTCAGTATTCAGTGCTTTCATCTTCAGCTCTCTTTGCTTTGCAATCACATGGCCTTCTTTCCTGTGTTTATAAGCCCTTTGTAAAGTACAAACACATAATTTTATTTAGTGATCAACCAAATACTCCAGGGTATTGTCCCCATCTTAAAATACTTAATCAGATCTTCCTTGAGGGGAAAGTTTTTTAGCCTATTGCAGTAAGTAAGAACTATTTTATTAAATAGCTAACTGCAGACAATTGTAAATATACATTAAAACATGAAGATTTTCTGTCTCACTACTTTGATTAAACTCAATCACTATTTTATAATCTTTAAATCATTTTTGAAAATAAATATACTCTTTGTTTATTAAAACTTATCAAACAACTGGTGTTGAGGGGTCCATAAACCACTGAACTATTCTTGTACTTTTGCCATATGCTATATGTAGTTGACTGAAGGAGGCGCTGTTTATCACACTCCCTATCTTGCTGGAGCTAGGTTTTCTCTCTGTCCTTGGTTATTACTGGACCTAACTGGGCTTAACTGGGGGCGACTGGATATTTAGAAAAGACATAGTATAGACAGACAGAAAGTTGGGGTCAGTTGTGTTGTATGCTCAGCTGCTCACAACCCTCATTGCTTCTTTTCTGTATCTTGATTCTTTAAGGCCTTGCTCCTTGCAGTTCTTTAAAACCTTGCTTCTAAAGCTTTCTTTAAAACCTTGCTTCAAACCTGTTTTCTAAGACTCGCACTGTCCCATGTTTGCTCTTATCTTTAGCTTAATTTTCTCAAAGTCTTTTGCCCCCAGGCTTGTACTATCTCATCTCTTTGGCTCTCTTAAAGCCTTGGTGCTCAAACTTGCAAACCAACAGCCTTGCCTAAAAACCGCATATGCATAACTCTTAAGGTCTAGGTCCTTAGACTTGCACTGTGCACTGTCCCATGTTCTCTTTGGCTTTTCTTTACCTTTAGCTTTCCTAAGTCCGGTGTATGCAGTTCTTTCTCAGCTTTGCTTTCTGAAGCCTATGTTGAAGTTCTCAGTACAAACTTTCTATCAACCCCTCTTTAGCATTTTCCTTTCAACAATTCTTTTCCCTTCAACAACTTTTCCCTTCAATAATTCTTTTCCCTTCCAAAAGCATCCCACACCAAAAAGCCCAAAGTAAAAACTTCTTCCCCATATTCAAAGGCAAAAAGCCCCCCAAAGCCAAAAGCCAAAAGCCATGCAAAAAGCCCAAAAGCCCAAAATAAAGCCCCCAAAAGCAAAAGCAAAACCCCTAGCCCTCGTTCAGTGGGCCTTTTATAAACAGAGGCAAACAGGGTAGAGCAGAGGCTCTCTGGGAGGAGTGTGACATTGTAACAGGAGAAACCAGGGTTCCAGTTCTCTGAAAGCAAACTTAGGAGACACAGCTGTTCTGTCTTTCCCTACTTGTGGCCAGGGACTGTGCCTGTCTCAACTTATAGGTAAAAGCAATTGACTGCATCTCTACCTGCTTGTGTCCAGGTTTCGGAGGCTTTAATCTGTCCCCACAGTTGACTAGGGTAACATTGTGGCATAACAGAATAAACAGAAAGAAAAACTAAAATAAAAAAAATCTATAAATATCTGCCGGGTTATGGGACCAAAAATGACATTATTCTCAAGATATATTTTTTTGCCAATGCTATTGATAATATTTTTTTCTCTCAAAAAGTGTTGGTGATGTATCTCAGTGGTAGAACACTTGCCTCGCACACACAAGGCCCTGGTTTTGATCCCTAACATCACAAAACAGCAACAACAACAAAATTAATTTGTTTAATTATTTTCTCATAACAATCATATTGTACTACTAACTAGATGAATCTAAGTATGTCTTTTTATAGTAACATTACAGAAGAAAACTCTCTAAAATATGGTGGCTTATAACATTTGATTTGTGGGTCAGCAATGTGGCTTGGGCCCAGTATTTTGTTTGATCTTCTGGTCTCCTATAGTTACTTGCCAGGCCAAAATCAGTAAGTTCAACCTTCGTTCTTGAGTAGATAGTCATGATGGATTTACTAACAATACTCACAATTTTAGTGTTGGCCATGTTTTCAGAAGAACAATTTATATAGCTTCACAATGAAAAATTGTATATTTGCTAATTATTGTTTGTTGATTCATGAGTACTTCTGAATTTGCAGACTTCAGTTTTTATAATTTTTCTGTATGTATAAACACATACATAAAACATAAAACATATATTAAAATGTAGCTTTTCAATGAGGCTTCATTAATGACTGGTTCAAATAAGAAGCATAATTAATACTTCTTGAAAAGATGGATGAATGAAAATGAAGGCACTCAGGAGAATATAAGCATACCATAATTGCAGAGTGACTTGAATATCTTGGCAATATGATAACCATTCAAAAATAAGAAAAGATATATTAGTTGGTAGAAGAAAAGTGACCATAAAATAGAAAATTATATTATTATAATTTATATTAAAGTTTAAAGTAACTTTACAAATATTGCACACTAGCTCAAGTTGCAGGACTATTGATACATCTTAAAACATGCAAATTCTATTTCTAAGACAAGAGTCAAGGGAAGAAGTATGAATGGAAAAACTGTGCAATAAAAAGAATAAATAATACACAAAGCTGGCAGCTTGATTTTCTGAAGTGATATGGAGGAGGAGAAGTTGTAGGGCAGTGATTGGAAATGAATCTAGCAGATAATTTTTAAACAACTTCTATAGGGACTTGAAAATTAAACAGAATGGAGATAAGTACAAGATTATCAAGCTTACATGTGTCAAGAGGAGACAGAAATGAAATGGAAAGAGCTTAATCATTGAAGGAAGTTCAACAAAGGTTCATATCAGAGTTCTGAAAATTATTAGCTTTCAAGTCATGGGAAATTTTATAATCTCCAAGGGTCTCAGTTTTCACATTTGAAAAAAATGAAAGGCTCAAATCTGGTAACAAAGAAATTGCTGAGCATTCATTTTTTTCTTTGGTGTGAAAATTGTAGCATAAAGCATGACATGTTGCAATAAGGGAATAAGTTTACTTTTCCTGGTTTTTACTTTGTTTAAGAGCATCATCTTATGATAGAGGGTCCATTTCAGAAGTCAGATATGTTTGAGACAAAAGTGAACAGGTGCGAGAATATGTGTATTTCTTTGTTTACATATGCAGAAACCCTTCTTCATGAAGTATGAAACAGTTTCCTTAATTCTGTGGTTATTGGTTTTACTTTTTTTTCCCCTTTAGAATGTGACTTAACAGTGATGTGACTATAAGTATGTCTTTTAATGATGCAGAAAATTTTATTTTCATTTTAAAATGTGGAGTATTTTACAGGGATTTGGGGTGGATGAAATGATAGCTATGAATGTGCATCCATGTGACTGAAACACATCATGCATTACTAAATGTTCAATCAGGTTTTCTTTTACAGGTAGTAATTACACATATATATTCTGGAAAGAAAATACTGAACTAATTTCTGAATATTTTTAAACAATAATGAACTCTGCTATTGTCTCTGTCTTCTAAAATTTCTCTCAGCTCTATGAATTAATCATTTTACTTTAATTCTTATAAGGCAACATTCCTGAGAACACAAACACTCGCATGCAAAATATAGCCCTTTATGAGAAGCAAACATTTTAAGTGCATTGGTAATTTTCTTTGTGTGTGTGACTTTATCTTATCTAGCCATTCATATTCATAATGACCCTAGATTTTAAGGGTAATTATTTCAGATGTACATCCATTTCTACGTCTGTAGCTGGAACACTCATGTGCTGGAACCGGAAGCATTTTTATCAATTCATTTTGCATATGACCTTTTCAGTGTTGCAAGAATTGTTGAAAGAGCTTATAAAATGATCATTATGAACCGTAATGAATACGGCTCTGCTCATTCTTTGTGTCCTTCAGCTTAATAATGTTTTTAAAAGTGACATCTCTCACACTACCGTCCTAACTACTAATTTTGTGTGCTATATTGTTGTATTGAATTAATATATAAATGTTATAAAACAAGCCCTGCTTTCATTTAATAATTTAGTTAAATTTAATGAATAATATATTCTTCAAATATCAATTTTAGAGTGATAGGCATGTTTGTAAGTATGCACACATGCACGAATAAGCAATTGCCTTTACAACCATCTGGAAATAATACGAGAGTTGAGTGTTTAATAAATTTAATTTGTTTTTTCTTGAATTCTATCCAAATAGTTTTCATTCTAGTACAATTTAATGAAGCAAAATTTGACTCCATATTTTAACTATACCTTTTTGTATAGAGAATATTACAACAATAGCATAGTGTATGTGAGCTTTGAACCAATACTTTTTATGTAATGAATTAAAATTGTTTGAAAAATGAAATTAGAGATAAGGGAAGAATAGGTTTTGCCTGGAAGTGAGGGGGAGGGGGAGAGAGAGTGGGGGCAGGGAACGGGGGAGAAATGGCCAAAACAATGTATGCACATATGAATAAATGAATAAAAAATGTTCTACAGCTTGAAATTTTTCAGATTTGTAATGTTTGCCTACACAGAATGAAATGTCTTAGGGTGGAAATGAGAGTCTAAGCATGGAATTCATTTATTTTGCATGCACACTTTATACACATAGACTTTTCATAATTTATACAGCATTTTTAGTATCCCTATATTTTCATCATGGCCCATCATAATAATGTGAGGTGTGGAATTTTAACTTTTGGTGTCAGGTGGTTGTCTAAATTATTTCAAATATTGGAAGATTTGGGGTTTGGATATTTGAATTTTGGGTTAGACATGCTCAACCTGCTCATGAAAACATGTTTAAAGACAGATTTTACCTCTACGTAGAAGTAAAACTAAGGGAGTAAAGATACAAAATACTAATGTTAATGAAAATAAGGGTACAGGTGTAGTTTTGCTATTTCAGGGAAAAAAATGATTTAAAACAATTTTCAGGCACAAAGACAGGCATTTATTTCATATGAAGAAGGTGTCAACTCTCCAAGGCCTATAACCTTAAAAATACACAATGGGCAAAAAAGACAGACATTAAATGATAAATAAAAAAATCCATTATTTGTAGAGGGGCATAAACATCTTTTTTTTTCATAAAATGATAGATCAAGTAGGCTGAAAGTCACTGAAACTATGGATGACATGACCATATTGACAATCAATGCTATCTGTCTGGCATGTATAAAGTACTACATACAAAGACAGTAACATGAACATTCTTTTCCAATTGATGGGGAAGTTACCAGAATAAATAGACTTCTGAGCTGTAAGCTGTAACAACTTTAGAAAAGTAAAACCCTACAAACTATGTTCTCAATTGGCAATGAAATTAAAGGTAGAAATTAATGACAGAAAAATAACCAAAAATATCCTAAAATGTTTAAAATTAAACTAAACTTTTAAAAATAATAAATAGGTTAAGAAATTTCAAAATAAGATTAAAATAAAATAATATTTTGCAGTTAACTGAAATGAAAATGCAACTTTTAAAAATATTAAGGATTTAGTTAAAATAATGTATAGTAGGAAGCGCATATCATTAAATGCATATGCTAAAAAAAAGAAGGACCTAATAAATAACCTAGTGCTATACCTCAAAATATTATAGAAAAATAATAATATAAACCAACTTGAGTTAGAGAAAACAAATAATTAAAAATAGAACAGAAAACAATGAAGTTGAAAGTAGAAGTCAATAAAAACAGCCCCTGCATCATTGAAAAGAAAAATAAAAGTAAGAAAATGCTAAAGAAACTAGCCAAGAAAAAAGTGAGAAGGCAAACATTAACAATACCAGAAATGAATGAAAGTGGAGTACCATCCCTATGCATCTGACAGACATTAAAATAATAATAAAATGAATACCATGACCAACTCTGCATCTATAAATTTGATCATTTAGACATCATAGATCCATTCTTTGAAAGATAGATTTTTAAAAATTTGAAGTTTTTTTAAAATTTAAAAAACTCATCTATAGATAACTCTATCTATTAAATTAACCAAATTTGTAATTAATGAGCTTCTATCAACAAAGCAATATGCTCTGCTTACATCATGTGGGAATTCTACCAAACTTGGAAAAACTAACAATTTCCAGAATATAAAAATGTAATATTAGCTAAGCTAACACTACCTTAAAAGCCAAACCAGAAATGATCAACATCTACCATGAATATGGATGAAAGAATCTCAATATATCAAATCCAATTTAAATATATGTGTATATGTATATAAATGTAAAACTTACATATATATAAGGTAAATATTACAAGTTCAAAGTTGTTTCAATATTCAATAATTATTAATGTAACCTACAATATTAAAAAGTTAACAAACCATTCACAATTAAAATAAAATCTCAGAACAAAGTGTCATGGTACATGTCTGTAATTCCAGCTAGCCATGAGTCAGAAGTGGAAAGATTGTAGTCCAAGTTATCCCAGGCAAAAAATGTCAGATCCTATCTAAAGAAAAAAACAAACTAGAACAGGGATTCAAGTAATAGAGCATGTGCCTAGCAAACTTAAGGCCCCAAATACAAACCACAGTGTATTTGTTCTCACCCTCCAAAAACAAATCTCAGCAAAATAATAACAGAAGGGATAATAAGGGTGGCATTCTCTATCATCTCTAAATCTATAACACGGCAAATATTTCTATCATCACGATTGAGATTCAGCAGCATAATGAAATTCTTACCTAGTAGGATAAAAAACATAAAGGGAAAAAATTGGCTGTAAAAAGAAATAAAAATTTCTGTATTTGATTGTAACAGGAATCATGATGTATAAAATTTACATTGTCTACAAAAGTCCCTTGAAATAAGAAGGTCATACAGTAATATTATAAGATGTAAAGTATTTAAAATGAAAGTCAGTTGCTTTCCTATATATCAGCCAAAAAAATTGGAATTAAAAAATTTAAAATACACAGCAAAAAGAATTATTTATCATATATCTAATAAATTGTCCACAAGATCTTTATTGAGAAACAGCAAAAAACTATTCAAGAAAATAAACAATGTAAAAAATTAAGAAATAATCTTTGCTTATGGATTTGAAGTTCAATATTGTTAAGATGTTAATTCTCCCAAGTTGATTTGCAGATTCAATGAAGTTCCAATGAAAACACAAGCAAATTACCTTCTAGGAATCAATAAATTGATTGTAAGTTTCCTATGGAAAGGCATAAACCTAGAATAGTCAACAAAATATTGAAAAGCAAAGTTATTACTCTCATATTCTCTGATTTCTAGTCTTACAAAAAGTGGCAATGATCACTACAGTTTGTTTTTTGAAATTAAACACAGGGAGAGATCAATGTAACTGAACAGAGTCCAGAAAACATCTGTACAAATATAGCCAATAATTTGTTGATAAAGGTGTAAAGAAAATTCAACTGAAACTAGATAATTACTTCAACAAAATATGCTTCAACAATTGCACAGCCATATGTATAAAATGTACCCAACATACACCATATTTCTTACATAAAATTAACTAAAAAAATCAAAGACCTAAAATTTAAATGCAAAATTTTAAACATTTTTTAAGAAAATCTAGCAGAAAACCTAGCTTACCTTAATTTGGTGGTGATATTGAAATAATAGCCAGAAAAGCATGAGCCATAGAAGAAATGATATAGATTTGATTAAAATTAAAATTGTTTACTCTGTGAAAACACATACCACATGCTGGGAGAAAATATTTTTCAAATACATATCTGATAAAGGACTCATATCCAAAACAGAGAAATCTTAAAACCAAAAAATAACAGGACAATAGAGACATGAGTTGAACAGACCCTCAGAAAGGAAGATATATAGATGCAGTGGCATGCAATCTTACACAGAGACACTGAACATCATTTGACATTAATAACTGCAAATTAGAAATCTACAAGATACCACTATACATCTATTAGAGTGGCAGATATCCAAAAACCAAACTGACAATAACAATTATGGTGAGAATGAATGACAATAAGAGCTTCCATGAGTGTGGAAATTCAAAATGATACTTTATAAGACATGTTGGCAGTCTCAAATTCAATCAAAGACATACCATATAAAAAAATCAACCATTGAGCTGCTAGGTATTTTCCCAAACTGTTTAAAAATGCATGTTCACACAAAGATCTGTACATGAATAGTTATAAAAACTTTATTTTTGTAATCGCCAAAAGCTTGAAGCAACCAAGATGTCCTTCAGTAGGTGAATAGATAAAACTAGGGTACAGCCACACAAGAGAACATATTTACATAAAATTAATTTTATTATCATACCACATAAAGTCATATATGAGTCTTAAATTCATATTGCTAAGTGAAATTTCCAGTCTATAAAGGTTACAAACTATATTATTCATTTTTATAACAGTATTGAAAGAAAAACTATAAAGTAAACAAATCTATGTTTTCCAGAAATTTAGAGAAAGAGTCATGCAATTTGTGAAACACAGGACATTTTTTTGACCAGCAAAGGTATTCTGTTGAGACTTTAATGGTGGACTAGCAATACTGTGCATCTGTCCAAATCATTTGAAATTTACATCACAAACAGTAACTTTAAAGTGTGGAAACTAGAAAAGAAAATATCTTTAAGATATTAACTTATTCAAAGATTGAAGGACATGGGACAATACAATCTCAGTGTAAAACAAATGTATAGAACTATGTCACTGAAAAAGTTCTGACAAATAACATGGGAAATGAGTGGAGTCAAAGAATAAAGGCAAAAGAAGTTTGATAAATTCATTTTGCTTGAGGATATGGCTTCACAATCCTTAAATACTGTAATTGAACAATTACCAGAATGAATAGCAGATGGTGAGAGGTAGGTTTCTCAGTTTTAGAGTGGAAGGCTACACAGCAAAAGACAAGGTAAAGATCCATGTAGTAAAGAGTTACAGCTTGACACATTGGTATGCATTTCTGTTTAACTTAATTTAGATAGAGATCATTAAACATAGACCATAGACATGTATAGATTGTAGATACAAGGGTTGATACACACACATTTACTCAATCTGTCATCTTGAAAGATCTGAATCAAACCGTTTCCTCAGTAGCAAGAATAACATTAAGCACCCAAATCTTTCTTTGTAAGATAAATTTTCAGCCAAAGGAAATGAAGATTTTGGGATGAATGGCAGATTCTAGAACTGAAACTGTATATATAATAATTGTAGTAACAGAAAGTTAGACAATGTTCAAAATATGCAAAAGCCAAAACAAAACTAAGACTGATACAGAGAATATACAGAAGGTCACAGAAGTCAAGAAAAATAACTTTATAAATGAAGTTTCTGGACTGTAAGCCAAAGTATAAACTAAACATCCTTGAGTATATAGACATATAAATAAATGATAAGTGGAGAACAGACACATCTCTCATGCAAAGTCAACATATTTTATGTAGATTATCATCCCTAAAGACATGGACCATAACTCTGCACTTCTTAACTGTGGGCAACAGAAAGTGACTATCTTCCAAGAATTCCAGTAAGGGGTTGGAGAAAATGAATAATTTAAAATGATGATTCTTGGCAAGTGATTTGAGTTAGATGATCAAGTTTACCAACAGTGATAAATAATTTGGGTAGGGTGTCCCTCTGATATTATGGGGAGAGAGTGGCAAATTACTTCTTGTCTTCTTCTCTAAAACACATATCCCCAGGTTAATCATGAGGGGAAAAGTCACAAAAATCCAAATTGAGGCACATGCTACAGAAAACCTGATCAATAATCTTCAAGAATGTCAAGAATATTGAAAACAAAAATTCTGAGAACTTATCACGAACATGAGAAACCTAAAGAGCCTTGATGACAAGGATGGGGAGGTGGAAGCTCAAGTGGAAGGGCATCACCTAGAAAGTACAAGACTGTTAAGTTCAAACCGCAGTACCACCGCAAAAAGAGAGACATGACAACTACATGCAGTGACTATCACAGGTAACATCTTTTAAGAAAAACCACATAAAGTGAAAATAAAGAAAAACTGAAGTATGGGCTTTAATTAAAAGTGTATCAATATAAGATCATTAATTACAAAAGTGAACCATAATAATGTAAGATGTTAATGTGCGAAGCTGATTGTGAAATGTATACATAGGTATTTTATGTGATACTTTATTTATTGAATATTTATGCTTTTATTACATTTATTTACATATTTTATTACATATTTATTAATTTATTTATTTTAATTTAAAGTTTTAAATTTTTTATTTCTTATCATAGAACAGCAATACAAAGAGAGAGTCAACAAGACTACTGGAAATGAAGACCTTGAATTTTCTGTTGGAACCAGGACTGACATAAGGGCAAGTGATAGAATAGTGAGGGGAGAGAAGGAGGGTGAGGGAGGGGGACAGTTTGGAGCACAAGTAAAAATGGAACTATTAAACTTAGAAAGAGGAAGATGTAGACTTGGCTATGATGAATTTGACGCCACCAAGTAGCCATGTGTGTATATTCAGAAGGTAGTAAACACAATTCCTGTATGTGGGTATGTGTTAATCAAAACATATAAACATGAATGTACATATGTGAGCACAAATATTACATATAAATTGTATTCACCTTACATAAAGCATATATGCATACAATTTTGAGGGGTTTTGCATTCTGTTATACAGAGTTGAAAATCAATCCCCAAATGTAAAAGATAAAAAGAAATGAAAACAGAAAGAGAGCTCTGGAAATTTTCATGTGGACTGAGTGTAGGTATAGAAGTCTTAGAAGAGGAAATTAAAAGAAACTGAGCCAAGAGATAGACGTAGACGTTTCCATGTAATGCAATGGTGTCATAACTATATAGAAATCAGGAAGATGAAAGGAAAGAACAGTAGAGCTCTTCAATTATGAAGTTACTAGTGAACTTCAAAAGAGCCAGACTTCAGGCTGAGTCAGTTACAAATGAGTGAGGTAGGAGAGTGCACTACCCTGTGTCTCATGGGTAAAGGACTGGAGATGCATTTCAGAACTCTGTTATGATCCAGCCACTTGCTAGTTGTGTCTAAACAGTCATGTGACATTATAGGTCTAATCCTAATTTATTCATGTGTAACATCCAGATAATACTTTTTGTCACATCGAGATATCGTAAGCATTAAATGTTTATAGCAAAACTTTGGCATAGTTATGCTCAGTAGTTATCATTTTAAAATATTGACAAGGGAGGAAGAAAGAATTACTGTTTTGAATTTTCTATCAAGGCAAATGCTATAATCCGTGGATGATGTACTGGGAGACACAAGTAATTGCATTTGGAAACTGGAGACTTAAATTCTGGTGAAGGATAAGGTATAGCTGTTCCCATGGTAGCTGAGAAACAGGAAGTTAGACATAATTGGATTAAAAATCCCATGAAAGTTAAGACCAGGCTGGGATTTTGATGATTAATGTGGTTGCTTAAAAAGAGATGTAAATTGATATGCTTTTAAATGTCTAGATTCATGGTACTATAGAGACAAATACTGTCAATTTTAAAACACTATTTACCTATACTATGGAAAACTATTGTGTCTTGCAAGCTTGGTTCTTGAGGAAGATATTGACATAATCAATAAAGTTTAAGTTACTTTTCTTCAGAAAGAAGTATAATGAGATGCTGTAGTTTAAGTTACTTTTCTTCAGAAAGAAGTATAATGAGATGCTGTAGTATGAACCAGAATTCCCAGGGGTTCCTAGTAATTCATTTGTAATTATAGTTTAATATGGAAGTAGGTAAAATGATGAAAACAGTCCCAGAATGGAAGTTGGCATTAGATATATACATATATAATTTTATGAAATTAAAAGACTTTACTCCCTATTAACTTATTATTTCTCAGTTATATAGAAGGTTGTCACTCATAGCTCCTATTTCTTTAATTTTAAAGAAAAGCAATAAAACAGAATATTATTAACTTTAAATTCCTAATAAAGTGGAAGACTTTTGAGCAATTTAGAATTAGACTGTTATGAAAATACATGACACTAAGAATTATGAAGAATTTGAATAAAGGACTTAAGTGGCAGTCCACTATAGAAATTGGATTTATTAATTATTCAGGTTTTGTTTTCATCTTTTATATTATTGTGACTGGTTGTGTTTATATCTGTATGTCCCTTCCATACTGAGACAAAATAAAAATAATAATTAATTTAGTAAGGAAATGCTCATTTATATACCATTTCTGTACGTCGTCTCCATGTTGTAACACATATCCATCCATGTTTTGTGTTTATACCTTTGTGATAAACAAAGTGCTGCATAGTCTATTGACAGACAAGCATTTATGGGATACAATTTGAAGGTTAACTGCACAGTGGTGGATGAGGCTGGACAATAGATTTGAGCACTAGAAAAGCAGTTTTGCAACTTTGTAGAGAACTTGTCTCTCATCACCATACAGTAGTGTGTCAGGATTCAGGCAAAACGAGACTGGCAGAAAGTTGGAATGAAACATGAGTTTGGAATAAATAAGTTAACTCGAACAGCGATATAGTTTATAGTTCCCTTTCCTTGTGCTGTGTTTGAAGCACACAATGGAGAGAGAGAGAAAAAAATAACAGACTAGTGTTTTTTTTTTTTTAAGCAGTTACAATTAGCATCATAAGAGAGGGTCAAGAAACTATTCATCCAAAAATAAGAGCAGAGTAACTGAGAAAAGACAGAACAGAACAACAACAAAATACTGATGAATTGTTTTAAGTCACTACAAAGAAAATCGATAGATTTGGAAGACAAAGATGAAAGGGACATCATGGAAACAGGATAAAAACCTAAGGTGCAAAGGGATAGTTAAAACAAAATACTATTAGTTCTTAAATCCAGAAATACTCATAATAAATACTAAAAATTCAACAAAGTGAAGACAGAAAAAGCACCAAAGAATGAATATAGGAGAATTTCCCAAACTGAAGTTCTTAGGATCTATATTGAAAGGGGCTCTTGAATATCTATTTCTGAGAGTGACAAAAGATGCACTGTTGCTCATTAATATTATAACACTGAGGGTAAGAAAAGGTAAGAAAATTCAGAACATCATCAGGCGAAAAGCTTGCCACAAATAGATGAAAGAGTGAAACAATCATTCTTTTGTTTTATCATCTGGGTTAATGCTATGTGACAGAAAAATATCATCTTAAAAAAGCTAATTCCAATACCAAATGAGAATTTGGTACTTAGACAAACTTTAAATTGGTGGAAATGGCAGAAAAGAAAGAAATGTTCAAGAATGGAGTGCTTTATAACACCACACCCCCAAAATTCACATACACTTACATATTGGCACTCTTATTTTCTTCAGAAGCAAATTGAAGTTGTTTCTAAGGACTATTTACAACACTTTTTTTTGCAAAGATTTCTAAAGGAAGCACAGTTCAATTCTAATGCTTTCTTCCTATCATTTAATTTTCCTCCTTGGCTCAAGACCTGGGTGGTAGTTATGTTAATTTTTTTTTCTCTCTCTTCCTATGTACAGCTGTACCATTTGATTTTGTTGAGAAACATTTTTACATGTGTATATATAAAAAGGTTGTCTGGCCTTGCTGTGGTTAGAATTGGCGAGTGATCATGTGATCAATAAAATCCATAGTTCAAATATTTTGGTTTAAAGGTCTGTTTGATTCTGAAAATTATATGCAATTAGAAAGTAAATGACTTACATGAATTACATATAATTATAATTAGAATTTAAGAGTTAAGAAATTTCAGAGGAAACGTACACAACACTAAGTAAAACTAATTATTTTCACCAAAGTGAATAGAGCGGTGGGAGGCCAGGAGGGTTATCCCAAAGGACATTTCTAGTCAGAAAGACAGAAAGTCAGAATTACAAACACATTATTAACACTAGGGTAAGAAAAATCAGAATATCATCCAGCAAGAAATAATGTTGCATATAATATATATAATGAAGGACTTGAAAGGCTTACTCATGTGTGCCAATCTAATACTTCTTTGACTAACATAAAAGGGAATATTTTTTAGAATATGTAAGCAAACATGTATGTTATATATAATATGAGCAAGTACATGTCTATAAAGATATGTAGCCTGGTATGGCCTCAAATTTGTGAATCTGCTGCCTCAGTCTCCCCAGTGCTGGGATTCCAGAGGATGACAGCACTCCTGACTAAAATTTATGTCAGGATAAACATGCAAGGGAATAACAAAATTGTGGTTTAATTATCGTCAACTGAAAAAATTACTCATATAATTTCAGAATATTCTGTATTTATTAATGTTATAATGAAGGGCAGTAACTTATTGTAAATAAAAGAGAATTGCAAGATATTACAACTATTGAAATAACAGACCTAATGCTTGTCAAAATATACAAGATATCCCATAATTCCTCTGGTCTGTGAACACTAAAATACTCTTCCCCATATCAATTTTGTGGTTCCCCATTTTGCCTAAAGTTATTTCTAAGTTTTATTTTTATTTTATTAGATTTGTTTTCTCAATTGTAAATTAGATATTTTTTAACAGAATAATATATGTTATTATCTCTATGGTTGTTACTGATCAAATTCATATACTGAAATCCTATCTATTAGTACATCAGAATGTGACTGTATTTGGTGATACAGCTTATAATAAAGAGGAAACTGAGGTAAAAATAAGTCATATGCGCAGGCTCTCATGTAACGTGAGTGATACCCTTATAGGAAGAGAATAAGATGACAAACAAGCACACAGTGAAGGCCATGTGAAGAAACAGAACGAGAATGGTTATGTACAGACAAGGAGAAACATCCTCAGAAGAAACCAGCCATTCAGAATTGTGAGGAAGTAAATTTCTGTTGTTAAAGCTAGTTATTCTGTTATGTTTTGTTATGGTTGCCCTAGCAAGCTAAAACAGTTGTTCTGAAAAACAAAAAAAGAGATACTAAAAAGATAACTATTAGTTTGATGGAAAAAAGACCTACAAATTTCATATTTTTGTTAAGCATCTTAGACATGTGGTTTTAATTAACATGTCCCTCCATAGTTTTCTTCACATTATGGCTTCTGTTGAGTGACAGCATGTAGTGTAATCATATTTCCTGGAAAAAATGCAGAATGCAATAATTTATGACAAGAATTATTTGTCAGTAAGAACTAATACTGTATGTTAACTCTGTCGGGGAAGTCAGGCCATAGTGATTCATGGTTTTCTTGAGCAAATGAGAAGCTGGTTTAGTTATTCTCTCTGGTACACTCATGATACCATAAGCTTTTAAAAACAATTTATAAATATGCATATATGTATACATGTGCATATATATATACACCAAATTATATTATGTTGAACGATATTATACTACATGAATATTGTTAATGCAGTTCCTATGGATGAGAAAATCGTAAAATTGGTATGGTAAATGGATGCAAACAAGTTCAGTAGCCTCCTGGTAGAAATGGAGACTGTGCGATTGGTAGACACCACAAAAGAGCTGGGAATACAGATTCAAACTGGCTCATTGCTGCAGCATCAATAACAGGAATTTTATAGAAGCACTATGAGTGAGCATGGCTGAAAATGATTTATTCATATTATTCACTTTTATACCTGATTTTCTGTATGAATTTTTACCTGCTCAATGTTATAAGTAACTATATCCAGATATTTTATAAATACAGGTAAAAATTAACCATCTTCTGGGTGGACCTGTAAGCAACTTTATTTTTCCACATTTACAGTGTTTATATTTCAGTAGTCACTGGTACACTTATAATACTGACAAAATATATTACTTTATTACTAGCTTGCATATGTTGTATCATGTGCATTTCTAGGTAGTGTGCAATGCACTTGAAAGTAACATAAGATACTAATATGTGTATAAAATCTAAAATTTCTAAGACATTTGCATGAAATTGAAAAGCTTTGTACAGGGGATTTGTAAAGTCTTGTATACATGAGGATCATTGTCACTGAGAGAGAGAAAAGAAGTACCTGTGAGCTCCAGCATAAGACGGTGATTGCAAAGTTGAAATTCATGTTACAATAGTCAGTGACTCAGCTGCCTACCTTTGCATTTGTGTTCACTTAGGATTTACTCATTGGTTTTCATTTCCTGAAGTCCCTGATTTTATTTTTTCAGTAATAGATCATAAATATGTGTTACATATATTATAAATCTAGCATATATTGTTTGATATGCATTTTGTTTCCATTGCTCTTCAAAGAATCGCTATATGGTAAGAAAAACTAACAAGCTCTGTAATTATTTTTCCCACATTCAAATTAATAGCACTTTTTTCTTTCAATACTTTTCATAGAAACACAAGCTTAAAGTGTATCTGTGACTGAAAATTTAGATGAGTTAAAAATTTTTCCAAACCAATTTCCACACACCAGCACAGAATTAAGCAAAACCAGTATTTATTTTAATGTGGAATTTGAGCCCTGAGGCCTCTCTTTATAGAGGGATTTTTTTTCTCTTTCCTTATTTTAATTTTTATTTTTTGGAAAAGTGTGACATTTTAATTAACATTTACAGTAATAATGAATGGCAACATCATAGAATTCATGACTTACATTTTGGATTTGATATTACCACATTTATTTCAGTTTTCTGAAAAGGTAGGAAAACAAATATGCCTGGCTTACAGTTTAAAAAAGAAAAACTTTTGAATTATAAGAAGATGGAGTTAAGAAAGTATTCTTCTGCTTTATTCTCAAAGGGAGGAGAAGAGTCAGCATGTTACTATTGCTCCTTGACATAAAGACAGTGTCTGTGTGTTATTCCTCTTGACTTCTGAACCCTTCATTGCCATCACAGCAGAGTGTCATGTACACCATTTCACATGATAAGTTTCAATAGGCACTTTAGTGGAATTAAGAAAAATATAACACTCTTCCACCGTGATGCCACATAGCTATCTTCATTCTAGGTTGTCATTTCAGTAAAATATACTTAATAGGCCTGAGCTTGTCTCAGTGTATTTCAGAAATAACAAAACAAAACAAAGCAAGTACATATTATAGGATTTATCTTGTGTTGTCAGAATAAACAAAAACTGACAAATGATAAATAAAGCAACTTGCTAGAAACTAGATATTAAAAGGAATCTTGCCCCCATAAAGCCTGTGTGTATGTGTGTGTGTGTGTGTGTGTTGATCTCTATTTGTGTTACTTTTGTTAAAAACTTCTCCTCTCAGTTGTGTCAGTCTTCATTTGTCCCTAAGTGACTTTATCAGGATTATAACTCTCTTCTTCTTCACCAAACATGTCTGCCAAGACTTTGAAGCGGGGTCCCCATTCTGTCAGATAGTCATAGTCCTGGTCAGCTTCTGTGGTGACAGAGTCTATGGAGCTAAGGGACTCAGCCACGGACCCATTTCCTTCATAGGCATATGTGGCCAATGAATCATATGGTGGGGCTGTGGGGTCCACATCATTTTCCTGTAGCCTTTGATTAATGAAATCCCTTATGTCTGTGTTGTCTTCCACTGGAGGTCTCTGACGAGGTAAACAGAGAGAGTCTGGTTTAATATCCCTGCGAATTTTGTTCTCTTCAATCACTTTTGGATTTCTTAGAGCGCCAATGTCAAAAGCCTGGGTGTCCTCCTCTCCACCTCCTTCATCATCATAATGGATGACATTGTCTCTGATGTCTTCTTTAGAAGTCATTAGGGTGTCTTTCTTCTTCTGCCTTCGCAGTGCTACATAGAGCACAACTATGGCTAAAAGGAGACAAAATTGCAATTTGAGAAAGAAAGCGGAGATCTCTCTCTCTATAAAAACTGAAATTGATCAGGCCTGGCTTACTTTCCTTAATGACCTTCTACATTTTTCAAAGTGAACATTCATAATCAATAGACTTGTGTATAGCCATATGTACTTTCATTATCTCAATTCAACTTCATTTTTGAAACTAACAAGAACCCACAGTACAGTTAGATGTTGCACAGTATTATCCTTATATTTATATATTTTACATGCAGGTAAACAATGTGTTATAAAAAACAAAACAAAAAAAGCAGAAAAGAATGATTGTTCTAACCTAAGTCTATAAGAATTGACATAATAAAACTTAAATATTGTACTCTGTAACATGTAAATATCATTCATAGCTAATTTTCCAATAGTAATATTCTCAATTGGAAGTTTGTATTTTAAGTGAAATAACCAAAATCTTCCTTGAAACAATTTGTAAGTAATAAATCAGTGTAAATAAGTCTGTAAAATAGGAAGGAAGATAAAAAGGAAAGAAGGAAAGATACAAATACAATTTCAATTTAAGAGCCTTAGTGTTATACATCAGTTCAGTTAAGACTGATATTCAGATTAACTTCCTGAAGCAAGATACTACCCTTTGAAACCATGTCAGGAATCAGAGGATGGGAATGAAAAAGACCAATAGAGGGGATAAATTCAAGTATGATATATGATACATTGTAACAACATTTGTAAATGCTACAATGTACCCCCACCAGCACAACAATAAAAACTATTTTGAAATATTTATTTTATAAACTTCCACTAATACAATCTCTCTTTGTTCCTGATTGACTCAATGTTTGCCATTAAATTGACGGTGTCTATTTCTTTAGTGGTGAGTGGACACAGATAAGAGTGAAACCAATGCTCAGCTTGCCTCCATCATGACTTCTCCCACAATAGTGGTAACAGGATAAAAGGTAAGTGTGTTTGAATTAGGCAGGAGTCTGGATTACTCCTGTTGTAGAACTAGATAGTAGAGAAGAATATGTAATGATAAAACTTCATTTAATCCCTCTTCCTACAGAATTAAAGTTGGGAAGCAAGGGGGACTCATAGCAGAGCATCTAGACAACGGACCTTAGAGAGATGTATACAATTCTGCACTTTTTTATGAGTTTAGGGAATCCAAGAACTGAAGAGGTTGTTGTTTGATTACTTAGAGACTGTGAGGGAAACTTCAAGCTTCATGAAGAAGCCCTGAATATAAAACTGCTTTAACATTGCAATGGTGGTAAAACAGAATAGTTTAGATGTGAATACAGTCTACCTAAAAAAGAAATTGGAGCACAACAAAATTCCTGTGTTTTCCCTTCCCCCAGGAAGGTTAGGAAAATAGACAAACCTAAAGGAATCAGTGATTGATTACAGAGGTCAAAGAATGGATGAATTTTAAACAGACACCATAGCAAGAGAATCAGTGTCTATATTCACTAACTACAATGCAGCAGTGAACACACAATAGCTAAAATACTGCAGGTGCGTTGCAGACACTGAGGAAGTATTTGGATGATGTGTGAACTGCTAATGTCAGTGCCCAATAATGGTGAGCACACAAATCAATTGCTACACTGGATTGGGGCCACATAAGACAAAGAGAACACACCTTGTTTGCTAAATTGACCTAGAAGTATCCTAGGATTTAGGTATCTATTAGAGACCACAGGAGTATAGGAGAGGAACACTTTATTTAAAGTTAAACACCTAATTGATGATGTTCAATGTCAGATGTGAGAATGGTTTTGAATGTGCCATTTAAAAGATTACATCATTAGCACAAACACATGCTCAGGATAATTCAATATAAGCTTTAAGGACATAAAGAATATTTTGGTCTGCACACCAAAGTTACTCATGTGGAATTAATATCTAATTCTTTCAAACTGGACTAAAACTTTATTCTCCAAGTCAGCCTGAGTGTCTGATTCAGGAAATGCTACCTATAAATTATTACCTACTGACTTACTCCGCGCATTGGCTGTATTGCTTTTTTTTTTTACTATCCTAGAGGCAGATGCAGGTGGAATATTTGTCACAATATTTTCAGTTGAGAAGTAAATATGCATATATAAAGTGATTCTACAGTGCCTCAGTGCATATATGTTGTAGTCTGATTTTAAAGGAAAGAATGGGAAAATACAAAAACTCTCTGTACTTGTATGAATCTGGCTGTGAGTTGGTGAGTCAAAGGGAAAGGCAGAATAAAGTTGATGGGAGAGGGAAACGCCTGAAGTATGACTGCGTCTACTCTCCCAGAGGTATTACTGAAATCACTTACTTTAATCCTTTTTGTTTGCAGTGCTCTTAGATATTTTAATGTGCTCTCTTCTCATAAAGTGGGAATAGTTAGGATTTTGATGTGAAAACACTGGGGAAAGTAAAAGAATTGCTTCTGGAAGGAACTGTAAACAAAGTAAAACAAATTTGGGCATCAGTTACTTTCTATTTCTTTCCTATTCTTTGTCTTTTCTTCCTTTCATTACTGAACTGGAACTTGAGGACTGTTGTTCATCTAGGATATTTTTAATAGATTATATGATCTCTTATTAGGTTGTAAGTACTAAGACATAAAATGAATTGAGAAACCAATGTTATAACTGGATTTTTGTTATAGAGAATTTTATTGTGGCAGTGGTCACAAACTTTTAATACTTGAAAACACGTTAGAAATGGAACATAATTTATATTGTTATTTATATAAATTGTGAAATAGAAAGACCAACTTAAAAAAATTTAATTTGATCTAACTATATTCTCTTCCAATCAGAAGTGACTGCTCAGTAAACAAAAACTTATTTGATAAATTGAGGAAGGAGACATGCAGAGGGAAGAGAGAAAGAGACAGACAGACAGACACACAAACAGACATAGAAATTAATAATGAAACCAACCTAAGAGTATAATAATGCATAGTAGGATTGCGATCAAAGCTCCAGTACTAAGTCCTACAGGTAGAAAAATTGCTTCCACATTACAAGACAGGATGGTACCATCAGAGTCACATCGACAAACTCGAATAGTCATTGTGTTTGTGCTACTCTGGACAGGGTAACTGCTGTCTTCTATTACAATAGGGAGGAAGTACAGCTCCTGCTGCCTGCGGCTGTATCCATTTCTTCGGGTTTCAATTCCAGCTGTGTTGTCTACAAAACATGATATTTATGATAACATGGTTACAATGAGGTTCACTTCAAGTCTTAAAGCTGGTGTTCCTAAGCAGTAGGAACCTCTTGAATCAGCAAAATGCTTCCTAATTTTAATTATTTTTTATCATTATGAAAGCTGTAAAATATAATCAAATTTAATTAAAATAATACATAAAGAAAGAAGATACATTAGTCTTTTCTGGCATAAGAATTAAATTTTCTATTCAGGAAGAATATATAATGATTCATGAAAAGTTGTTCTGTTGCCCCATTTTTTCTGAAATCAAAATCTCACTGAGAAAAAAAAGTTTGCAAATGTTTTCATAAATACTAGAAAAGAAAGACTGCAAAACTTAAATCTGTATAATAACTTATAAAAGAATTAATTCTTTAAAATATATTTAAAATCAATCAGCTATTTCAGATGGAAACCAGTTTTATTCCTATCTATAGGTTTTGCATGTATATATAACACATATTTGTGTGTATATTAATATCTATCTATATGTGTGTCAGTAAATATTTTTATACAGTGGACTTCTTCTGTATACAACCATGGGTTGAAAATATTTGAAACAATGATTCTACACTGAATGTATGCAGTTTTCTTGACATTAATCCCCAAATAGTATATCATAACAATTATGTAGATAAAACTTACATTGCTTTATGTACTAAAAGTAATTCAGAGGTGATTTAAAGTATACAGGAAGATGTGTACAGCTTATGTCCAAACACTGCACCATTTTATTTAAAGCACTCTGGCATCTACAAATATTTGCATCCATGGGGTCAAGTGTTCCCAAGTCAATCCCTCATGAATTCCAGAGTGATTGCAATCGCATATGCATAAGTCTATAAATGCTTTCACTTTTCCACATCAGGTAGAGTAACAAAAATGACAAGGAATATATATATATATACATATATATATGTATATATATATGTATATATATATATATAAAGCGAGGTAAAAATATTAAAAATTCTAAACACCATGAGTTACAACAATCACCATTTTTATGTAATTACAGAGGAATTCATTGCAACTCTAACTTAATAATAATGGTATTTACTTCTAATGCCAAGCAATAAAATTCTACATTAAAATAAAGTCACTTAGTGTTTCTTTTGAAAGTATTATTTTACATGTTGACTGTTTTTTTCTACACAGAGAAGAAAAATATTACATTCATAACACAATTTCACTTTTGTGCCAACTAACTCAGTTTCTAGAAATAATTTTAATTTTTAGAAATGTACTTTATTATAACCATAAATGACTTAAGAATTTGGTAAAAATAAGAAATTATATTACTCATTACAATATAGTTCTGTTGGAAACATGGTACTATTTCAATCCATTAAACATTTCAATTTGAATACTCTAAATTCTACAAATATAATGTGGTAGCTTCCCTACCTTCATTGCCATAGGTAGTACCTTAATGAAAAAATATTATGTGACATGATTAGGGTTTGTTCTGGTAAGATTATTTTGTAATTATTCCAGAGAGGACATTTGAAAAGCAAGAAAAATTATTAATATGGAAAATGTCTTCTACAATATGCCCAATTAGATTTACTGACAGAAAACATTTGTAATGACAATAAGGATGGAAAAATGCGGACTGGCTGAGGCAGCACTGAAATCTTTAGCATATAATGGTTGACTACATAAGGCTGAGAAAAAGAAAAAAAGATTAGAAGATATAACTTGAGTGAAAATGTTTAATAGCAATTGAAAATCTTGCCTGAGTCTTTCTTTGAAAGAAAGCAGAGTTTGATATTTTTTAATTTGACTTATATGAGAAGGCAGTAAAACTCTTTGTTTTTATTATTAGCATATAATAGTTGTACAGGAGGGTGTATTATGATATTTACATATGTGCTTATAGTATTCTTAGAGTCACCTGCTCTATTATTTTCCCTCATTTGACCCTCCCTCCATTTTAGAACATTTTCAATAGGCTTCATTGTTCTATTTTCATGTACGAATATATAATATATTCACCATATATACCATCATTCATACTTTCCTTATGCCCTCCTGTACCATGTACCCATCCATGGAAAAGACTAGTTTTACCCTCTTATCCTTCATGTTTCGAAAGTACATCTTAATAGTCAAAGGGGGAGTCGACTTGGCATCCCAGACATGTATGTGTAGTGTTTTAATCAGATTAACTCTCCCCCTTACTTATTCTATCACCCTGCTTCCCTATTATTCAATAGCTTACACTTACATTATGTTTTATGAATATATAGGTGAGATGTTTCAATATTTTTCATTTTCTAACATTCTCTTTTCCTCTCCCACCTCCCATAGACGCTCAGACAGATCCACTAGTATATCTTGTTTCTTCTCTCATTATATGTGTAAAAGATCATATATATTTATGTGTATATTTAAGTGATAGGTCTAGCTTCCACATATATGGGAAAACATGCAAGCTTTGATTTTTTGAGCCTGGCTTACTTCACCTAACATGATGTTCTTCAGCTCCATCCACTTAACAGTCTGAGAAGCTGTTTCATTTACAGCCATTTTTCATATTGCAGTATTGAACTAAGCAAAACCACTTAGCTTCCTTCAGAACAATATGTGGGAACTTGGATGTTCTTCTAATTATGTATTTGAATTAAGTTTACTCTAACATCTTTTGATTTCTGTCAATTACTATCATGACCTATCATCAGAATTTTTCATTTTTCTACAAATGCAGAATTTATTAAAGCTTTAGTTTTCACTACCCAATAGTTTAAAATCTTAATCCTTATCTTATCTAATGTAGAGACTGGTGGATATAAAATACCTAAAGTGATAGAAATAATAAAGTAATAGCAAATGAGCACACCACACTTAAACTTTAATAAGGACGGTTCTTGACTTAGCTATAATTCAACTTTGGATTTTTTTGTGTGAAATTATACCCATACAACCAGTCTGTTTTTGCCTTTGGTATAATATTTAATAACTACATAACATATTCAACAATTTATTATGCAAGACTTTTGCTTTATGATTTTTCTCAAATGTAGGCTAATGAAAGTATCCTAAGCACACTTGGGTTAGGCTTGACTAAGTTGTTGTGTTTGGTAAGTAAGGTGATTTAAATGAATTTGAAGCTTAATTTTTTAAAATAACTCTAAAAGACATAACTCTGTCACACATTAAGAACCATCTGCATTTCTAAACCAGCATTCTTTGTAAGTAGCTATAATGGTGCAGATATTTAATAGTTTAGCAGTAGTGGTGGTAGTGGTGGAAGTGGAAGGGTAAACGTGATGGCAGGGCAGGTAGTGAAAATTATCTTGACAGAAATCTTTTCTAGTCATTGTTGTAAATGGTTGGGATATATGATTTTTAATACATATACTATGAGGTTGGCATTGTTTACTATAATTTTTCCCTGTAACTACCAGCCATTTAGGTATCATGGATGAAAATGTATACATGTATCCTTCTACTTATAATGCTCACAATCCTAACTTGTGATGATCTCTGTGTTATTCAAATAAAATAGTTAATATAGAATTTCTATTTGCATGTACAAGGAATATGTATGTGGGACAAATGGCATATTTATAGCTAGGAAACATTCAATTTCCCATGGAATTTTTAAAAATTTGATTAAATCATGAACACACTGCCTACTTTTCTAAAAGTTTTTTTAAAAACTATTTTGTCATAAGATTATTGTTCTGGGTGCAAAGTTCTTACAATATATCTTAGTTATATTCATCACATATTCATTCTTTATCCTTGCTCACCCCATTCTTAGAATAGTTTCAATAGTTCTCATTGTTCTATTTTCGTACATAAGTACATAATATTTTTACCATCTTCACCTTCCTATACCCTTATATCATTCACCCTTCCACTGGTACCAGCCCTCAGATATGACTTGCTTTATGTTCCTGCTCTCTGATTTTGAGGAAAAAAATAGAAATTCTTGTTTTCTAAGATATCTATACAGAGTTTCATTATGACGTCCCCATGTATATATGTCTTGTTTCCCAAATTGGTTCATCCCTCCAAATTTCTTCTTTTTAACTTAATCATCTTTCTATGGTGAGTTCAATAAATTTAAAAATTCTATGTTCATTCTTGTATAGAAATTGCCCACTTTTATAATGGAAGTAAGCTGTCTTACTAGATAGTCTATGCAGATTAAATAACTAATTTACTCTTCTTTAAAGAATATTGAATTTCTCATTTATGAATTGCCATACTTTGGGAAATTATATTCTTTTAGGAAAAGAATTGATTGTTCCTTTGTGCCCTTTGAAAAACAGAACTGATATGAGATAAATACAAAATGGTTATACTTACTTCTAAAGTCACAAACTGTAAAATTTGGTTTGATAGAAGCCTCAGGAGATAGCCTAAAGGAGAACTGCTGGCCAGCAGGTGGAAGGTCACGGTCCACAGCACTGACTATCTGAATTATCTAAAAAGGTGTTTAGAATAAACTTCAAGTCAGTCATCACACTAAGCTAATAAGTTTATTTAATGAAGCATGTAAGTAGACAGAAATGGCCCTTTAAAAATTAATATCAGTGGATCAATTACTTATACATAATTTTTAGAAACAGTTCTTTAAGCATTCATAGACAATAATGTCAGGTACAATTACAGGACATGAACTAATTCTAAATCAATATATGTGGAACTAAAAAGCTTACCAGCATTGAAAATTCTCCCTAAGAAGCACAATAAAATTAAAATGTACTTGCATGCATTTTAAATTGGATAAAATAAATGCCTTCTAGCCTAATGTGGAAATGCTTATTGTGAACAAAACAGATGATGTAGAAGCCTTTGCAAAAGCAAAATTTTAGAACAATTATGTTTGTGAAAATTACTTTGTTTTCATAAATAAATAAAATGATGTGAAAGAGAAATGCCAAGAATTATATGTTTTTGTTTGTGTGATAATTTTCCCAATTGGTTAGAACAAAAATTGTTTTTTTATACTTTTTTTAAAAAGTACTATTCCTATTTGAAAGATTTTCCTAACTTGCTCCCATAGGTTGTTTGTCTTATGCTTAAGATATGGATATTTCACTGACATGTCCTTAAAATTTTGGAAACTAAAAGAACTTTGAGAACTAAAGTATAAAATTTATAATTAACCACATACAAAAGCAAATCAAAATGGTTTTAAAACATTTTTATTAATATATCTGATAGCTGAATGTCACACAGAATTTCAGGAAGTGTGTGGGACAAAGGGAAACGGATATGTGCTGGCCAGAGGATCACACTCTAGAATTACATTTGAATTTAGCAGAAGGAGACCTCTGATTTCTAATACAATATCTTGTTCCTAGTATGTAAAATATGCCTAGCATGATCTTATATTGATGCCATGAAAGTTATGATTCATCTATTACTTCTCTTTTGATCTTTGGTTAAAATCCAATCTTATAACAATCACCTACCCTCTCACGTGGCTACACACAGATAGAAATCTATACATTACAGAAGATATATAGATAGATGCAGATATCATTGAAGTGTTAAGTGTCTTCCATATTAATAATAAATTAATAGATTAAAAATAATTACACTCCCCTAAAATTGGACAATGACACATCCTAAAAGGAGAACTACAACCCAATCTACTTAATAAACAATGCTGCAAAAATACTCAAGAAAATGATATCAAACCAAATCCAACAATATATCATAAAGATCATTCACCTTGACCAAGTTAGCTTCTTCCCAGGGATTCAGGGATGGTTCAACATACACAAATCAATAAATGTAATACAGAACATTAATAGAGGCAAAGACAAAAACCACATGATCATCAAAATAGATGCAGAAAAAGCCTTTGATAATATTCAACACCACATCATGATAAAAGTTCTAAGAAAACAAGGAATAGAAGGAATATACCTCAACTATATATTATAAACCTATAGCCAACATCATACTGAATAGGGAAAAACTGAAACAATTCCCTTAAACTCAGGAATGAGACAAGGGTTCCTATTCACCCCACTCCTACTAAACATAGTCCTGGAATTACTATCCAGAGAAATCAGAGAAGAAGAAGAAATAAAAGGAATACAAACATATAAAGAAATAATCAAAGTATACCTATTTGCAGATGACATGATCCTATACCTCAAAGACCCAAAAAACCACGCATAGTCTTCTAGACACCATAAACAACTTCAGCAATGCAGCAGGACACACAATCAACCTTCAAAAATCAGTAGCCTATTTATACACTTAACAAGGAACAAATTCAGAAAGAATATAGGAAAACAATTCAATTTACAAGAGTCTCAAAAAAAATCAAATACCTAGGAGTAAACTTAATGAAGGATGGAAATGACCTCTACAAAGTGAACTATAAACCACTGAAGAAAGAAAACGAGGAAAACTACAGAAGATGGAAAGATCTCCCATGCTTATGGATTGGCAGAATCAACATAGTAAAAATGGCTATACTACCAAAAGCAATCTATATGTTCAACGCAATACCCATCAAAATTCCAATGACATTCATCAAGGAGATTGAAAAATCTACCTTAAAGTTCATTTGGAAACACAAAAGATTAAGAATACCCAAGGCAATACTGAGCAAAAAGAGTAATTCTGAAAGTATCACAATACCATATTTCAAAATATACTATGGAGCCATAGCAATAAAAACAGTATGGTACTGGCACAAAAACAGGTATGAAAACTAGTGGAACAGAATAAAGGATCCAGATATGAATACACAGTTATACCCACCTTATTTGACAAGGTGCAAAACATAAGATGTAGAAAACACAGCCTCTTTAACATATATTTGCTTGCAGAAAACAAACTAGATCCTTGCCTATCACCCTATATTAGTATCAACTGAAAGTGGATTAAGGACCTTAATATCAGACACAAAACCTTGCAGTTAGTACATGAAAAAACAGGGAATACCCTGGAAATGATATGTATAGGGAAGAACTTCTTCAGTAGACCTCCATCAGCCCAGCAACTAAGAGAAAGGGTGGACAAATGGTACTATATGAAATTAAAAATCTTCTGCACAACAAAAGAAATGGTCTCTAAATTGAAGAGACCACCGAATGAAGAGAATGGGAGGAAATATTTGCTAGCTATACATCAGACAAAGGACTGATAACCAGAATACACAGCTCAAAAAACTAAATTCCCCCCAAATCAATGAACCAATAAAGAAGCAGGGAACTGACTAAACAAAACTTTTTTCTAAGGAAGAAAATCAAATGGCCAAAAAACACATGAAAAAATCCTCACCATCCCTGGCCATAAAGGAAATGCAAATCAAAACCACACTAAGATTGCACCTCACACTTGTTAGAATGGCTATCATCAACACCAACAACAAATGCTGACTAGGATGCAGGGAAAAAGGAACCCTCATACATTGCAGTTGGGAATATACGCCATTACAACCACTTTGGGAAACAATATGGATGCTTCTTAAAAATCTAAGCATAGATTTGCCATATGACCCAGAAATACTACTACTAGGGATATACCCAGAGGAATGTGACTCTAGTTATTACAAAAGCACCTGCACACCCATGTTTACTTCAGCACTATTTATAATAGCCAAGCTAGGGAAATAGCTAAGATGCCCCAAAACTGACATATGGATCAAGAAAATGTGGTATTTATACACAATGAAATTTTGTGATTTCCAAGTAAATGGATAAAATGGAGAACATCATCTTAAGTGAAGTTAGCCAGGCTCAGAAGATCAATAATCACATGTTCTCCCTCATATGCAGATTATAGACCAAAAACAAATGCAGTAATATTACTGGACATGGGTCACACACTAATGGGAGAATATACATGGGAGAAATATGGAAAGGAAAGGAAACTTAAAACTTGAATGTGGTTCATGTGCTCCCTGTTGAGGAGCTAATAAAGTAATCTTAAATTGGCAGAGGCCACTATGGGAAGCGGACCAGGAAGTAGTGAAGAGGTTTGGCAGAGAGGAACCAAAATGGGTTGCAGTACACAAGTGCATGGAACCAAAACTAGGAATCTCTCTGTATGGCTATCTTTATTGAAAACTAGCAAAAATGATATGTCTTTCTTACTATCTCTTATGTTTTCTCTTCAATAATATCAAAGAAGAGGGCAGAACAGGTTCTGCCTGGAAACAGAGGGGAGGGGGACAGCGGGGAGGTGGCACAAACAATGTCTATACATGTAAGTAAATGTGAAAATGGTAAAAATGATTTAAAAAATTAGTTCTCTACTATGAAACTCAGTTCCTTTTCTTAGCATGACAATTTAGTCCACCTCGATAAATGGACCCTACAAAACTTTAGCTTTCCTTCTCTTAGACAATTATCCTAACATCTCACTATTTCACCAATAAAGTTTCAGTATATTATTTAAGATCCAAGGTGTAATGAAAATTTTGTGAGGCTTTTCTTGCCTCTAAATGTTATGAACTAGAATTGTTTATTAAATTGAATGTATTTAACATGAAAATGTAGCTAAGATACAATATTAGAAAAAAGTCTTATAAAAGAATAAAGATATTAAAATTTTGTTACACACTTAGACTTACCTGGAAGTATCAGCTGGAAGTTACTGCTCTAAGGAAAGCAACCCCCAAATAAATAGTGTTTATCTCCTTTTTGGGTAGATAGATAGATATGCATGTAATCAGCAAGCTAGTTAGATAGATAGATAGATAGATAGATGATAGATAGATATAGGATATCGATACATAGATGATATCAATAGATAGGTAGATAATAAATACATAGATGATAGACAAATGGATGAGTAGATAGAAATATATGTATGTATACATATATAAAACACACATATTAAAGAATAATGCAGAAAAAATCAGCAGCTGCTATGCACAGTTTTTAGTCCAGGAGCATAATGGCTAAGGCCAAATACAGAAAATTGCCATACTCTACAACCCCCTGAAAACTCAAGGCGTATTTCAGTGTTATGCTTTTTACATGAGTATTGGGAGACAAAATCTCAACCAATATTTTATTACAATGGATTCAATCAGAAAGAAACAGATTCTTCACTATTCTGTCTACTTGCAAGCAGATCAGGTTAACTTTCATTTTTTCAAATAGTTGAAATTCTTTAAATTATTAGACAAATATATGGCTTTTAATACAGCACTAGTCCCAAAATCTGTCATTAGATAATGATAATATTATGATTGATCTGCAATTATTAATATCCCTTATTAACTTAAAGATAAAGGAACTTTTATCAAGATGTTGCAGAGCAACACCTGGATGGTGGAAAACAGCTAAGTGGTGGAATTTTGGGGAATCTAATAACCATATAAACATCCAAATCCTGGTATTTATTTTTGCCTAAATGTTTGTGCAGCATCTAACTACGTTCTTCAGACACTGAAACATGCAGTGGACTCATCCCTTGTTCACTGCTGTGCCTATTCAAAATTTAGAATGCATATTTATTATTCTAGAACATGTCAGCAAATTCATTATGATGTAATAAACTTAATGATTTCCCCAAAGAATCAAAAACAGAGCACAATTAGAAGTTTTGACACTTATTAGAATATTCTACATCTGTGACTCCCAAATGGTATCCATTCAGCACACACAATTTTTGAGCAACTAAAGTAAGGAATGAGAATATTTGTTTTGATTTTAACTTAAGATATGCTGCATGCATAGTACATGTCCACTGGTGTAAAGTTTTGAATCAAATGTTCTATTGAGCAGTGTAAAGCATGTAATTTTTAAAAATACACTATTGATTAAAGAATGCCTTTTAAGAAGGAGATTTTTTCCAATATTAAGATGATTTCATGTAAGAATTAGAAGTAATCATATTTATTGAAATAACTGATTAATATAAATCAAACATGATATACCACTCCATAGTAAACTAATACATTTTCTCTTTGAATGTAGGCTAACAGTAATTATCATATTCCTGCTTCCTGACACAGATTTAGCCATATACCCATGCCTGACTCCCTTTATATTATTGAGTTATTTTTTCATAATAGTGTAGGGTAAAACCAGAAGGACAAAACTGGATACCCAGCACCACCCTACATAAAACCTAGGACTTGGACAAAAACTTTAAGTGGCGGTGTCTCCTCCTTTGCAATATCTCTATACTAGAACATCTCCTGGAACAATATTGGCTTGATAAGTGCAATGTATTTCAGACATTTTGAATAACAGATGTTCTCCTCAAGGCTAACAGAGAAGGATGCTGTACATTTCCAAAGGTTAAAGAGTTTTGTTAATCCTTTATGAATGAATGTTAGCAAACCTGGAAAACATCCATCTGAAAAAATGCTCTTTATTGTGGCTTTGTTGTCACAAGTTCTTTAGAAATGTCATAGTAACAGAGTAGAAAAATAGCAGAATCCCAAATCCTAGATCTTTAATTATCCAAAGAATTTTCAATAAGAAACCAAAACTTTACCCCCTAAGGTATTGCCTTTTATACCCATTCATTTATCAAAAAAATCACATGAATTTGGTTTCTCTTCTAGTATATTTTATGAAGACATCCGATGAAGACTAATAAACATGTACTTGTACTCATTTCTGGTCTTAGAACCTAAAACAGATGTATGGTGAGTTTTACGCATTGTTAAGGAACAATATTTGTAAGATACCTGTCCTGGTTTGGCATTTTCACATACAGCCGTCTCAAATGGCACAGATATTTCTGGTGGAAATTCATTGACATCTAAGACATTAATGAGTATGTTGACTTTGCTGGTTAATAATGGGTTACCTGTTGAAAAACATAAAAAGGTAAATGACTGCAACATCCAGTATTTGTTCATCCAATAAATCATATCTTTAAATTAGCCTTCATACAGAGTGAAAAATCTCTTTCATATAATGAAAATTCTAAGAGTTCCAACTACAAAAGTATAAGAATATGAGTCTGTGAGTCACTGATATTTAACTGTCAGAGAATGAGCAAGGCACATTATCAAGGATTAGCCATGAAATCACCACAGTATAAGAACAAGCATTTAACTGGTATTTTATTATAAGTACAGGGAATTTCAAGTAAAACGACTTATCTCTCTTAGCAGAATTAGGTCCTAGAACCAATTATTACCAATATTTGTCTCTTTATATATAAATAAAGTTTTTTTTCTATGATATGCCAATATAATGAATTCATTAATGTCTGGAATATTCTACATATTTAAATGACTACTAAAATGAATCATCCTAGAATCTTCTTCCTGAAAAGAATTGCTTTAAGTGGGTCAGGGAAACCTATGTAGAACAAACCTATAGCCAATATACTAAATGGAAAACAAATCAAACTATTCCCCCTAAGGTGAGGAATGAGACAGTGATGTATACTTTCCCCACATAATCAAAATAGCTTTGGAATTTCTAGCCAGAGCAATAAGACAAAAGAAAAAAATAAAAGGGATTCAAATAGGAAAGGAAAAAAATCAAACTAACCTTATTTACAGATAAAATGATGCTATAGTTAAACACCCTAAAAATTGATAAAATTAGCAAAAAATTAAAGGGATTCAAATAGGGAATGAAAGAGTGACAGTATCCTTATTTGCAGATGACATGATCTTATACTTGACGACCCTAAAAATTCCACAAAAAATCTTTTAGAAATCATAAGTGCTTTTGGTAAAGTAATAGAATTCAAAATTAATATACAGAAATCAGTAGCCTTACTTTATACCAACAATGAACATACTGAGAACTCAGGGAAACCATCCCACTTACAATAACTACAAGGAAAATAAAATACCTAGGTGTAAGTTCAATGAAGGAACAAAAGACCATTTCAGTGAAAGCTATAAACCACTAAAGAAAGAAATTGAAGAAGACATCAGAAGATGGAAAGCTCTCCCATGCTCACAGACTGGCAGAATCAATATTTTGAAAATGGCCATACTACCAAAAGCAATCTACATGGTCAACACAATCCTTATCAAAATCCCACTGACATTCTTCATAGAGATAGAAAAATCAATCCTAAATTTCATATGGAATCAGAAAAGATCTCAAATACAAGCAATTCTGAGCAAAAAGTACAATTTTGGAAGTATCACAATTCCAAACTTCAATAGATACTACAGAGTCATACAAGTAAAAACAGCATGGTACTGGCACAAAAACAGACATGACAACAAGTGGATTAGAATAGAAGATCCAAATATAAACTCTCACAGCTACAGTCAACCATTTTTGACAAAGGAGCACAGAGCACACGATGGCGAAAAGACAGCTTCTTCAACAAATGTTGCTGGGAAAACTGGATATCCACATGTAGAAGACTGAAACTAGGTCCCTGTGTCTCATCCAGTATCAATATCAACTGAGAGTGGACAAAATACCTTAATATAAGACATGAAGCTTTGAAATAACATAGAAGACAGTAGGAAATACCCTGGAATATATAGGCACAGAAATGAATTCATGAATAGATCTCCAATTGTTCAGTATCTAAGAAAAGAATGAACAAATGGGACTGCAGCAAACTAAAAAGCTTCTGTATGGCAAATGCAGCAGTCAGTAGTCTTAAGAGACAACCCACAGAATGGAAGAAAATCTTTGCCAGTTATATATCCAATAAGGGACTAATATACAGAATCTATAGGGAACTCAAAAACCATTACTCCTAAAGAATCAACATCCTAGTGAAAACATGGACCCATGGGTTGAATGGAGAATTTTCAAAGGAAGCAGTACAAATGGCCAATAAATACATTAAGAAGTGTTCAACTTCTCTGGCTATAAAAGAAATACAAATTAAACTACACAAAGGTTTCAGAATGGCCATGATCAAGAGCAAAACAACAAATGCTGACTAGGATGAGGTGTAACAGGAAACTTACACACTGTTGGTGAGAATACAATTTAGGATAACCACTATAGAAAGGAGAGTGGAGACTCCTCAAAAAGTTGAAAATAGAACTCTCATATGATCCAGTGATACCACTCCTGGGCATCTACCCAAAGGAATGTATCATGTTAAGAGAAGTAAGTCAGGTTCTGAAAGACGAAAGTCACATGTCTTCTCTCATACGTGGACAACAGATCTAAAAGTTAAACATATACACCAAACTAAATATGATCATATACAAACTTAATATGTACAACATATTAGCTTGTGATAATGGGGTATGCTATGGAACTCAGGGAAGGAGGGAAAGGAAAAAGGAATGAGACATTATAAAAACTTTAGTAAATGCCACAATGCACCCCCAGCACAAGAAGAAAAAAGGAAAGGGATAGAAACATGTTGTCAAGTTGTTATGCTCTCACAGCAAATGCCACAATTGCCATCAACAGATGTTAGTATACAGTATTTGCACCATGTTCACCCTCCTACTCCCTTTGCCCACATCCTCTACCCTTCCCATTTGTATCAACCCCCAGACAGGGCCTGTTCTGCCCTCTTGTTCTCTGATTTTGTAAAAGAAAGAAATGACATTTTTGTTTGTTTAAGATAACTCTACAGGGAGTTTCCTTGTGACATTTCCATGTATATATGTATTATAAACTAGTTGATTCATCTCTATTTTTCTCCTTTCTACCTTAGTCCCCCTCTGGTGATTTCAACAAGTTTAAAAATTGTATATTCATTCTTGAATAAGAAGTTCGTCAGCCTTATTCACCTTATCTAGAATATTTTTCAATCTCACAAGTCAATAATAAAAGACAATGAAATTACAAAAAAAAAAGGAATGAGAAAGCATCAAAAATATCATAAAACCTAACATCTGTGAAATTAGAAGACATAGGATCTCTATTGAATGCTGTTGAAAAAGAGGGGTGGGAGGAAAAGGGGTAATGGAAGGGTTTGAACAGATCAAAGTAAAGTATACTGACAGTGGGGACACGTTGAGACACACCTTTGAACATCAATTTAGATATTAATAATGAAAGAGAGGACTGTAAAATAGGTACAGTGTGGGGGGTCCTTGTGGGGAGAAGGGTGAATGAAGGAGACTAAGGTGAGAGAATATGTTTTAAGGGCTTCATATACTTACATGAAATAGTACAAAGAAACTTCTTGAAATTGTTTTTGGACTTTTTTTATCCACAAGAATTTTTTCAAACTTCAAGTTATTATTTTATTCCCTGAAATGTAATTTATCACCAGTCCCCATGAGTACATTGGCCCCCAAAATATCAGCATTACAATGTTTCATTATTAATAGTGTTTTCCAGGGGTATTGTTAGCATTTTAACTAAGAAAAATCTTTGTTGTATAAAGCTATTTTGTACACTGTAGGATATCTAGACTTCCTGAAAATTAAATGTCACAAAATGTCATTTTGGAGACTAAAAAACAAATATTCAATGAAGTATAGAGGAAAAACAATAGCAATTATAAGTTCATATTGCTGGAAATGAGTAATTGATTGATGGACTTAATTATATTATTTTCTTTACTATTGCATATATTGAAATATTTTCATAATTAAATGTATGAAAATGTCATCCTGTATTTTTAAGTGTCAGCTAGGGAAGCAATAGTATCTGTGTTTTCAAACTATGTCCTCACAAAAGCCTGAACTTTTCCTGTAATATATAATTTATGAGTATTATAACATTCATTCATTTAGGTATGAAATGTTTCATATTGTGTTAGAAAGATAAGGACCTATTTCCTTTCTGATTCAAGTAACCAATATTTGGGAAAGAAATCTTAAAATTTGTTTTTCCTTAGTTAAGCATGAGTACTATGATAAATAATTATGAACAAATAAAACTGTATAGAATTTAGGTAATGTGAACACTTGTGAAACAAATTCAATTATAGACATGGTAAATACTAACCAGGCTTATACAATTAACTGTTAAGTTACTAATTGTCAGTTCAAATTTTATTATCATTCATTTAAAATGTTAATATTTAATTACAGGTTAACTGAAAATGTTGGGTTCATATAAGGTAATTTTTATTTATTCTTCACACCTTTAAAAATGCTTTGTTAGATCTTTTTCCTTTATAACTGATGACATCTCAGTCAGCTCTTGAAGGTTTGATTGAATTTGACACAGAACTACCTTATTATTAGAATTTCAAACAAAGCTTAAACTGAGCAAACAAATAGAAAATCGCCAATTACCAGAATCAGGAACGAAGGAGGATACATAGTTCATAGTTTAAATGAAACAAAATATTGTAAGAAATAAGGTAAATTGTTTTATAACAAAAATATTCAAATAGATAATGAATTGGAAAAATTTCTACAAAAATAAAAATTGCTAACTACTACACTGACCAAAGCAGAAGTAGGAAAACTCAACGTATATAAAACAGCAAAAAAGAAAACCTTCATTAATATGAAAAACCTCCCAACCAAGAAAAGCCCAAATCCAGATGGCTATACTATGGTCCTCCATCAAATATTTAAAAACAAATAGTGTAAGTTCTTCACAATCATTTGTAGGAACTACGGGAAGCACTTAACACTTTGTTCTATGTGTCTTGATTAGAAAAGCAAGCAATATTTGATGAGAAAGCAAAAGTATCCTAGTATCTTTCATAAATATAAGCATAAATTGCTAACAAAATATTAAAAACAATTCCAATAGTAAGTTGTAAAGATAATATACAATGTTTATTCAAGTAATGCAAAGTTGGTTTAATCTCCAAGAACAATCTCTGCATTGACAAAAGAAACAACAAGAAGTCACATGGGTATCTTAATACGTTAAAAATCAGCCTGTGGCATCATGTCACACTTCTGTCATCCAAGCTACTCTGGATGCAGACATTAGGAAGATCACAGTTGGAGGCCAGCCCAGGCAACAGGTTAGTGAGACCCAATGTCAACAAGCAATATTTGTGGGAGGTAGGTAGGAAGATCAATGTCTGAGCACAGCCATAGGCAAAGTGTGACCCTACCTAAAAATTATCTGAAGCAAAAATAGTTGGTATGTAGTTAAAATTATGGAGTGCCTTTTAGTAAGCATGGTGCCCTGAGCTCAAACTGCAATACCATCTCCAAAAAATAGAAAAAATTAAAAAATCTACCTGGAAGTGGGGAGGGGGAGTGGGGAGAGGGTGGGGGATGGGGAAGAGGAGAGAAATGACCCAAACAATGTATGCACATGTGAATAAATGAATAATTAAATAAAAACTGAAAAAAAAGAATCATTTGTGACATATTTCTTATATGTCTATTTTTTGGAGGGCATTTTAGAAAATTAATTCATTTTTCTTGAATGTTTGATTGAACTTACCAATAACTTCATCCTGACCTGGTATTTTCTGTTTTAGAAGATTATTTATCATTTATTAAATGTATTTAAAAGGCAAAAAAATAAATAAACAAATAAATAAAAAGAAAGGTAAGGGAAGAAAGAAAGAAGTCAGGCTTTGACAAAAATCTTACATCTATATTCATGATTAAAGCTTTCAACAAAAATTAATAGGAAGCAATGAATAGGAATCTGACAAATATTAAACTATATGTTAGAGATGGACAGCTCAAGTCTTGCTAAGAAACCATTTTAGAAATGGATGTGTTAGTCAGGCCTGGTAATGTACAAATGTAAGCCCAGAAGCTACATAGCAAAATGCTGTTTCAAAAAAAAAAAATGGATTTAGTAATAATTATTTTTCTAACCTTTGATATAGCATAGAAAATAGGCTCCTCAAAAAGTTAAAAATAGAAAAATACTGAAGGAATGAGAGTCAGGTTACAACAAAGGCTGCTGCACACCCATTTTTATTGTAGTATTATTCACAAGAGCTATAGAAACAACTTAGATGCCTGACTACTGATGAATGGATTAAGAAAATGTGGTATTCATATACAATGAAATTTTATTCAGCCACACAGAAGAATGAAATTTTCTCATTTGCAGGCAAATGGATGGAACTGGAAATCATCATCTTATGTGAAGTTAGCCAGGTTCAGAAGGCCAAATGCCACATTTTCCCTCTCATATGGAATATAGACCTACTACAAATAGAGCAATATTAGGAAAAACAGGCACACTGAGGGAAGGTCATACATGAGAGGGGGAGGATAAAGGAAGTTAAGAAGGTGAATACGGTTGATGTTCTCTCTATACAAGAATGAATATAAAGTTTTTAAACCTGTCAAAACCAGTGTAAGAAGGGGACTAAGGTAGAAAGAAGAAAAATAAAGATGAACCAATTCAAGTTATAATATATATATACATTGAAATGTTACAAGGAAACTCAAGAACAGAAAGGCAGAACAGGTCTTGTCTAGGGGTTTGGTACCAGTGGGAGGAAGAAGGAGGGGGGAATGGTGAAGGAGGGTGAATATGGAGCAAAAACTGTGTACACATGCACGTAAATGGAAAAATGAAATCTGTAGCAACTATTCCAGGTATAATGGGAGGGGGGTTAAAGAAGAACACCGGAAGGGGTGAACTCCAGTATGATATAGTTGATATATTGTAAAATAAAATAATATAAAAAGAAAAGAAATGCTTTTGCTAAAAAAAAAAAAAGAAATTTTATATCTAAAAGAAAACTTAGAATTTACACACATTCCATGTCATTGTTGCTGCAGGATTAAAACAGACAGAATGGAGAAGGCGTTAACTTTACTAACAGTTCTCTTGAGATAGCATATTGAGACTTCATGTAAGATTTAATTTGATGAACTGTCTTGGTGATTTTTACTGTTTGAAAATTATACATTTGTAACACTAACATGTAGGTGAGAAAACTGGCCCAATCTTCACTGTCATTAACATAGTGAAATCTAAATATGTTCTTACTGTCCATCTATTAACTAATTCAGAAAGTGCTGCTTGATGTCTGCCCATGTAAACCAGGATCATTTATCTTCACTGAGTCTTTTATAATTCAATCCAGCCACCGTGATATGAGAACAACTACATTTGAAGGTCAAGGTCGTGGTTTTGAAAATATTTTTCATAGTAGATCTTAATTAAATACTGCCCAAATAAGAGAATGTTTTTAAGAACCAAATGAGAACTGTAACTGAGATTATAAATTTCTAACAAACACAAGACTCATTCCATTCTAAATTACATTGGAACAAACTTTGTTTGCTTATTTTAAAATTACATCATTTTTGAATACCCATAGGAGTAAAAATTCATTTCATGGATTTGTACTAAACTGCAACTACAATAACTTCAAGAATGGAATCATCAAACTATAATCCTCCAGATCTTAGCCTCAAGAGTATTTGGGATTGCAGGGGTGGGGAACTGTGCCTGACTGAAAATCATTATTTCAGAAAATAGTGGCAAGATGGTAGGGGAATAGTCACTTTTAGCATCAGGCCATAGGAATAATAATTCAGATAACAAATTAGAAACTAGAGACCAAGATGCCAAAGAGGAAAAAAGGATGGGAGAAACATAAAAGAGTAATTGGATATCTGAAAAATACAGCAAATCAAAAAGATAACACAGTAACAGCTGGCAGCACCCTTCCCTGCTCCCCCCTGCTGGGGGGAGGTATAAAGGGGGGAACTACTCAAAGGTTAGCCAAGGAGCAGCCATGACAGACAGGCAAAACTAGCTCTAGAACAATATTTATGCAGTCTACAAGTCTTAACCCCAGTGCAGGGATATCATAAGTCAATAATTTCCTCCATGGCAGGCCAGTAAAAAACAGGATAACTCCACAATTCCCATACCTCAGAGAACTGTGGGAAGGCACCACAGCTGGCAGACTGAGTCTGGCCTCTCAAAACACCTGGTTGCAGAGTCCCTGAACTTGTAGTAAGCTGAGAAGTTAAAGGGCGCTGGTATAGGAAACTAGCAACTCTGGACTCTGCCTAACTGCCTGAGGGAATTCTCCAAAGCAAACCAGCTAGCTTTATCTGTCAGAGAGCTCAGACACATGAAGCTTCTTGCAGGTGGGCCAGTTTGGAGATTGAGCAATCTGGAAGATGTGGAAATTCACATCAGTCACATTGCCCATGCAGAAACCTGCCACCAGTGCATACAGAATGGGGATCACCCTGAGGCAAGAAACCCCTGCTAACTGTAGCCAACCCTCCACAAATGGCCCATTGAATAAGGTCAATTAAAAAATCAAAACACCCAACAACCACAGTCTGAGAACTCCAGTTAGAATAGCTCCTTAATAGCAAACAGTAACATGCAACAAGCTAGGATTTAAAAGGTCACAACCAGGGTGCTCTAGGTTTCCAAACCACAGGGTCTGCTTGCAAAATCCAACTACAGAGACAGGAATAGAAAAGGGGAGGCTTGGACTGGGTCCAAGTGGGAAAAGTCTCAAAAGTCACAGAGGTGAGTGGACCTGTCCTTTCAAACCACCTGACCCCACCTTGCAGAAGGAATGGCCTTTCCAGCTCCCAGCTCTCTACATTTCAACAGCAAGTCTAACATACATACCCAGCGCCATCTACAGAGTCCTCTCAGACCCAAAACAATACAAAGGGCAAAGCTCCTTAAAAGAATTCACTGTCTCAGATGCCCCTCCCTGAGGCCCTGGTAAGTAGTGCAACTCACCTGTTTGAAGCTTTTCCTGTAAAAACTAAACTACCGACAGAAACTACCAACAGAAAAACATGCTTTTCTCTGGTAACAATTGTGTTTTTTAAAAACTGTTTGTTTCTTTGTTCTGTTTCCTTGTTGTTGCTTTTATTGTTTTTGTTTTGGCTCTTCATTTCCATTAGCAAAATTTGTTCTTTTCTTTAACTCTTTTTTCTTTCATTCTCTAACTCCCAGTTGTAAATATCTAGAGCCCTATCCTACTAATATTTCCTTACACCTACCTCCCCTTCTACCCATTGTCTAGATAAGCTCTAGATCATCTTCCTAGAAATCAGAAGTTTTCTCCAGTATAGCCTAGAGAGACAGATTAGGGCTTCAGCTGTTCCTTATGCATTCAAATACTGGATTTATTGCTGAATTGTTTACCCTGTTACAGTAGTTGGTTCTCCACTCACCCAAGGAATTAAAAAGAATATTAGACCAACAGATGCATAAGCAGAAATTTAAGCATGAAAAAACAAGGTAATGTCTCACCTCCAAACTCTCACCACAATAGACATGTGAATCCAAAGATTGTGAAGTAGCTGAAATGTCAGAAAGAAAATTTAATAGCCTACTTCTATAAATGATAAGAGACCTTAAAGAGGACACAAATAAACACAAAGATGAAATTAGGAAATCAATTCAAGACTTAGACAAGAAAGTCAGCATCATGGAAGAGAAATTCAACAAGGAAATGGAAATTATGAAAAATAATCAAGTAGAAATGTTACGAATAAAACAACAATTAAATCAAGTACAAACCAGAATGGATAGTAGTATCAGCAGACAAGACCAAACAGAAGAGAGAAAAAGAAATGGAGGACAATACTGAAGAACTATTGAGCGCAAATAATCATAAAGAAAAAAATTAATACACATGAATACAACATACAAGAGCTCTGGGAAAAGATCAAAAGACCAAATCTAAGAATTCACAGGGTAGAAGAATGAGCTAAAATATAAACGAAAGGCATAGGAAACCTATTCGATGAAATAATAGCAGAAAATTTCCCAAATTTATGTAATGATATAGACAAAAATGTACAGGAGATATTTCAAATTCCAAATAGACATTATCAGCAAAGAACAACCCCATGACACATCATAAAGTGTTAAATCTAGAAAATAAGGAATGATTCCTGAAAACTTCAAGAGAAAAAATGTTAGCTGAATACAAAGGTAAAATCTTAAGAATTACCTCAGAGCTCTCAGCTCATACCAGAAAAACCAGGAAAGCATGAAGCAATATAATTCAAGCTCTGAGAGAGAGTAACTGCCAACCAAGAGACTTTTTCAAATAAAGCTGTCCTTTAACCTCAATGGAGAAATAAAGACCTTCTAAGACAAGAACAACTAAAGTAGTTCAAGTTCAACAAGCCTGAATTACAAAGAATACACAAAGGAAAAATTTACATGGAAGGGAATGAAAAAAAATCACAAATATGAGAAGCTAGAAAAGATTAAAACTCAAGGAGAAATTTATGAACCTACAAGTGCTAGGAAAACAGCAAGCATGATCAACTCAGAAAACCAGTAAAAACATGAAGGCGATCAAAGCCAAAAGTAAAAAACAATAAACATGCTCCTAAATCTGGAAAAAAGCAATAGAAACATGGGATTCAGTAAATTCCTTTCAACCATAACCCTAAGTGTAAATGGATTTAACTCTGGAATAAAAAACACAAATTGCCAGATTGGATCAAAATGCAAGATCCAACAACATGCTGTCTATAAGAAACATAACTCACAACAAAAGATGCACAAACTAAAACATTGGAAAAATATTTACCAGGCATGCAGAAACCCAAAGCAAAAAGAAGTAGCTATTCTCTTATCAGACAAAGCAGATTTTATTCAATAAATCAGTCAGAAATAAGAAACAAAATTATTAATCCAGCAAGAAGATGTAACATTTCTAAATGTATATTTACACTCAATATTGGAGCCTGCATGTTCATAAAACAAATACTTCTAAACTTAAACCATTAGGACCATATATAATAATTGTGGGAGATCTCAACACCCCACTCTCTACAACAGACAGAACAGCCAGACAAAAAAAACTCAATGTTATCTTGGAACTAAACAATACCACTGATGAAACAGACTTAACAGATATTGTAATTATAGAGTATTTCATCTTTTGGCACCAGATTACACATTTCTCTCACAGCCAATGAAACTTCCTTGAAAACAGACAATATTCCAGGCCATAAAGCAAAATGCATCAAGCACAAAATAATTGAAGTTATTCTTTGTATTCTGACAGACCACGATGGAATAAAATTAGAAACCAACATCATGGTAAACCACAAGACCATTCAAACTCATGTAGATTGAACACACACTTTTTAATCATCACTGGGTCATCAAAAAAAATTAGGATACAAATTCCTTGATTCAAGTGAGAATGAGGGCACAAGTTACAAAAACCCATGGGACATAGCAAAAGAAGTCTTAAGAAAGAAGTTTACAGTCATAGCATCCATATCAGAAAACTAGAGAGATTTCAGATAAACAATCTGATGATATATCTAAAACTCTTAGAAGAACAAAGGCAAGCCAACCTAAAAAGAAATAGATGGAACCATATTATAAAAATCAGGGTAGCAGTAAATGGGTATGAGACCAAAAAACCCAAAGAAACAAAAAACTGGTTCTTCTCAAAAATAAACAAGATCAACAAACTTCTACACAAATTAACTAAAAGAGGAAAGGAGAAGACCTGAATTAATTAAATCAGAGTTGAAAAAGAGATTATTACAACAGATACCAATGAAATTATGATGATCATACTGGGATACTTCAAAAACCTATAATCCTGCAATCTGCACAGTGAAGAAGTAGATCAATTTCTTGACACATATAACTTGCTAAAATTGAACCAAGAGGTCATTAAAAACTTAAACAAATGAATAACAAGCAATGAAATTGAGAAAGTTATAAATAACCTTCCAAAACAAAGAAACGTCCAGTCCTTATAGATTCACTGCTGATTTCTACCAGACCTTTAAAGAAGAACTAACACCAGTGCGCCTCAAATTAGTACAAAGGAAGGAATAAAACCATACACATCGTAAGAGGTCAGAATTACCCTAATACCAATGCTAGGTAAATGTGCATTAAAAAAAGAAAGTTCTAAGCCAATATCTCTGATAAACATAGATTGGAAATTTCCTTAATAAAATTCTTGCTAATAAAATTCAAAACATTAAAAAGATCATATACCATGATCAAGAAGGTTTCATTCCAAGGATACAATAATACATGCAAATCAGTAAGCATAATACAACACATAAACAAAATCAAGGACAAAAACTACATCATATCAATAGATGCAGAAAAAACTTTTGACATAATTCAACATAATTTCATGATAAAAGCTAGGAAGAAATTAGGAATAGAACACATATTACTCAACATTATAAAGGCTTTAAATGACTAACCTATTGCCAACATCATACTAAATGGGAAAAACAAACTATATCCTCTAAAATCAAGAGCAAAGCAAGGGTGTCCACTCTCCCCACTCTTATTCTACATAGTGCTGGAATTCCTAAGCAGAGAAATGAGAGGGGAAAAAAATACAAGAAATTCAAATAGGGAAGGAAGAAGTTAAATGGTCTTTATTTGCAGATGATATGATACCTGAAAGACCTAATAACCCAACCAAAATTTCTTAGATCTCAAAAACACTGTCAGCAAAGTAGCAGGATACAAAATCAATATACAAAAATCAGTATCATTCCTATATATAAACAATGAGCAGTCTGAGAAAGAAATCAAGAAAACAATACCATTCACAATAGCTCAGAAACTTAAAATACTGCCTTGTGCCAGTGGCTCAATGCCTGTAATCCTAGTTACTGATGAGACAGAGGTAAGGAAGATTGGGGTTGGAAGCCATCCCAGGGAAATAGTTCATGAGAACCTGTCTCAAAAAACCCCATCACAATAACAGGGCTGGTGGAGTGGCTCAAGGTGAAGGCCTGGAGTTCAAAGCCCAGCACCAAAAAAAAAAAAAAACAATGAAAATGCTTAGAAATATCAAAAGGTAGAAGGATATCCCATACTCATGGATCAGGAGAATTAATATTGTGACAGTATCTATACTACTGAAAGCAATCTATATGTTCACTGCGATCCCCATCAAAATTCCAATGACATTCTTCACCGAGATAGAATAATCTTAAAGTTCATACAGAAGCACAAAAGACCTTGAATAGTCAAAGCAATCCAAAGCCAAAAGAAATGCCTACACTATAAAGTCATAGTAATAAAAAGAACATGGTACTGGCACAGAAACAGGCAAGAATATCAATGGAATAGCATAGAAGACCCTGACTCCCACAACTACATCCATCTGATTTTTGACAATGGTCCGGGAAATATGCGAAGGAGAAAAGATAGATGGTATTGGGAAGACTGGATTTCCACCTGCAGAAGACTGAAACTAGATCCCAGCCTCTTGCTTTGAACTAGCATCAATTCAAAGTGGATTAAAGAATTTAGTGTAGTATTTGAAAAGGAGAAATTAATCCAGGAAAAAATTAGGGAGCACACTAGACTACATAGGCATAGGTAATTACTAGGAATAGAACTCCAGTATCTCAGCAATTAAGAGAAAGCATTGAGACTGAAATGCCTGAAACTAAAATGCTTCTGCACTACAAAGGAAACAATCAGCAGAATGAAGAGACACCCTACAAAATGAGAGAAAATCTTTGCCAGCTATACACTTGACAAGGGATTACTAACCAGAGTATACAGGAAGTTCAAAAAACTAACCTCTCAAAAAATCAACAATCCACTGAACAAATGGACAAATGAACTTTGTTAACAAATAATTCTCAAAAGAAGTACAAATGGCCAATAAGCATATGAAGAAATTTTCAACAACTTGGCCATGAAGGAATGCAAATCAAAAGGACATTGAGATTCTACTTCACCTAGTCAAATGGCTATTATCAATAACACAAACAATAACAAATGCTGGCAAGGATGTGGGAAACAAAGAACACTTCTATACTGTTGGTGGGGATATAAATTAGCTAAATCACTATGGAAAGCAATATGAAGTCCCCTTAAAGAATAAAAAATAACTACCATACAATCCTGTGATATCACTCCTGGCATATATGTGAGTGAATGTCCTCCAGGATATGATAGAGTAATTTGCACAGTCATGTTTATTGCAGCACTATTTATAGTAACAAAGCTTTGGAAGCAGCTCAGATGCCCCATGTTTGGTGAATGGATTAAGAAAATGTGGTATATATATATTTATAGAAAATGGAATTTTATTCAACCATTATCTGTTGTTTGCAGGTAAATGGATGGAACTGGAGAACTTCATGCTAAGCAAAGTAAGTCAGGCCCAAAAAGTCAAAGGGCAAATGTTTTTCCTCATGTGGAAGCTAGACCTATAAGTTAAGTATATATATAGAAACATATATGATCATATATATGTATGCACATATACACACATACATATCTATATAGTAAGAGAGAACAAAAATGTATTAGTGAGTCTGCCTGAGGGGATTACAGTAAGTAGGAGAGGGAAAGAAAATGTTGGAGAATGAAAAATATTGAAATAATCATCTATATGTGAATATAATACAATGTAGTATACTGTATATTGTTGAATATTGGGTGACCATGGTGATAAAGCATAAGTATTGGAAGGTTTTTGATTAATGCACAATATATAAAGACCTGAAGAATACCTTAATATACATTTCAAAAAAATAAAAGGCAAGAGGGTAAAATAGGTCTTTTCTGGTGACAGGTATCAGTGGGAGGTAAGTAGACATAAAAGGTGCATGAGGGTGAATATGATGGATGTATTTTATGTTCGTTATTAAGATAGAAGAATAAGACCTATTGAAATTGTTCTAAGAAGGGAAGCAGGGGGGAAGAGGAAGAATGATGAAGGAGATACATCTAACTAAGATATATTGTAAGCACATACATAAATATCACAATATATTCTCCTGTATAAGTATTATATGCTAATAAACAAATTAACAAAATTAAATTATAAAAAGGAATAGAATCACAGCCTTAATAGCAAGAAATTGAATTAAATAGTGCAAACTGAGTAAGATATGATCAACGCACAATACTGGTTTTCTTTAATTGGTTCACATTTAAATTACAAGCCAAATTAAACCATGCTTAATAATATCTGTGTTCAAATTAAAGTGCTATGATCTGTAGTTACACTGAACAAGTCTTAAAGAGAAGTTAAATTATTCATGTATACCAAGTCAAATTACCTTCTGTGCTGTTGGTGACTGATTGCCAAAGAAAAAGAAACATTTTATAATACTGGAGTCAATTTTTTCAATGAAATTTATAGGAAAGCATTCTGAATTTTAAGCCTTTGCAATAACATAAAACCTTACATATTTTGAATTCATTGAGGACAGTAACTGCTGCATTTATCTTTAAAGAGCAACACAGTGCCTAGTACATGCTAGCAATAATATATAAATGGATAAATAAAGTCTTAAAAAGAGATCAAATTTAATAGCTAGAATGTTGTATATAACAGATATGACAAGAAAACTTTGTGGACCATGACCTAATAACACCATGCTAGTACATTTAATATTTTCCTTCCTTCTCCTTCCTTCCCTTTCCTTTTTCTTTTCTGTTCCCCTTCCCCTTCTTCTTCTTTGCCCCCTCCACTTTTCCTGTCCTCCATGCCCTTCATCTATAAAATATGAAAATATTTTTCTTATGTTATTACAAATTATTTCTCTGTTCCTCCCATTCTCCAAACCTGCTTTCCTCCAATTCTTCAGATATTCTGCAAGTGGTTTTAATTTTCAAAAATGGTAGTCTTATCATGTTTTGTCTTCTTTTGTATCTCTTTAACATCTACCTACATGATTACATACCAAAATCATGAACCATTTTTCTTATCTTGACTATATTTGTTATTGGGAAGGGAAAGTTATGGGGACAGGTAGAGAAAAAATGATGTAGTGTTTTATCTTTAGTCACTCTTAATTTCTCCTTTTTTCATACAATTACTTATATTCTCCCCAGTATCTTATGTCTTCATCTACTCTGGACCATGGCATATCTATTACTTATATAAAATACCTTTTTTGATCTTTTAAAAGGTTTTCAGTTTAGATGCCTAATTATCTCTCTGCCTACTTTCTACCTCCTTGTTTTTTTGTTATCAGTGTTTCCATTTCAACATGCTTTTCTTATCACAGTTTACCGTGCTTTGCCACTATACCACAGGCCCATCTGATTAAAGATATTTTTCTTTGTAAACCATGTTTCTAAACAGTAATAACGGTGTGTTAAGTTAACCTAAGGAATAAATGAGTATTAAAATGTTGCTGTTACGTTTGTGATAAATATTTTACTGTAAAACTTAGTAAATTCCATAAAGATATTTATTATTTTTCAATTACATTTGATATGTGATATGAAAAGGAACTTTTTGCAACTGTAAAATGTATATGTTTTGTCTAATTTTCAATCTTTAGGTGAAAAGTTCACCATGTAGCTTTCACTTCCTGGGAAAATCAGATAGTAACTAAGAAAAAATAAGACTAGCATTGATGTTGGATATGTGATTTGATGGAGCAATTAGATTGATTTAAAGTACTCTTAAGTAATTTGACTACTGTAGTGTACCCATGAGCAGTTGTAAGTTTAAAATAAAATAAAGGATATCACAATATAACTTTGATTCCTTTATACTTGTGTAGCATATAATAGTGAGAAAAATGGCATCATTTCTAAATTAAGTTGGTGATTATGGTGGTGTTAATGATTATTATTTCCATATGAGTGATACATTGCACTTCTTTATGAAATAGCGTGAAAATGTCATAAGTGATTCTTTCTTAGTATTACTCTTATAACTGCTATTAAAATGTTGCCAATTCCAGTATAAATCAAAGTTATTCTTCTTTGAGAACACAAAATAGTTTCATAAAGTTACTTAGGAAAAAAAAAAGAAAATTAGAAAATGATAGATAAACTACCTAGACTTTCACATGTAAAGTCAGGAATTTATGGAAAAAAGAGAAAGGCAATTATTTGGGCAACTGTAACAAGACAAAAAGACATAAATTTGAAATTGAAACTAATAATTATGTTTAGTCCTCAAGTGTCCAGTATACTCCCTGAGTAATTCCATGCATTCATGGCAAGTGATTCTATTTTTTTTTGTTTCGGTAAATCTGTGCTCATCATTAGGACGTTGGAGAATTTGTCACAGTCGTTCAAAAACCCTTGTGCATTAGAATATACAGGGTGCTTGTTTAGAATGTAGATTTCTGGGAAATATTCCCAGAAATTCTGATTCAGCATGATTTGAATGAGGTCCAAGCATCTGTCCTTTAAAAAATGTCCAGGTGACTGTGATGTAGGTATCATGGTTGGGCAACCAAGGAATACTAACAGAGAATAAAATGCCAGCCCAATGAGGACTCTTCTCAACTAATGTGAACACAAGTAATGTACACATTTTAGGGCTAGGGTATGACTCAACTGATATAGTGCTCACCTGTCAAGCACAAGGCCTTGAGTTTGAATCGCAGTATCACCAATACAAAAAAGAAAAAAGAAAAAAAATATAAACTTTTTTTAAAGTTCACAAAAATTACAGAAGAGAGCACAGCAGCTCACACACTACACAGATTCCAGATTCCTCCTTTGTCATTTGATTCTTAGTCATTCACTTTCACAAAAACAACCAGGGAGTACACTGTAAGGCAATCAGTTTTAGATTGCAGGAACACAGATCCTGCACAATACCTGCAGTCCAATGCCTCTTTAGGAATTGTTACGCTGAAGAGGCAAAGAACAACAATGGAATGAGGATAGATTCATAATTCCATTGGAAAAAGTGCAAAATCTCAGTGAAGCTTTAAAGACTCTCCTGAACAAGGCTTCGGGATTGCTTTCTGAGTGTGTTTTTCCTACTTCAGCCAAACATTCTCACTATTTGCGCTATCTGACCTCAACATGAACTGTGATACTTTTATGAGTTTTCTTAAGATGTTTCTCCAGCCGACAATTCCCTGCTTTCCTCCATGATAACAGCTTTTTCATCTTAAGGCTCAGCTCAGAAGACAATTATTTTGCAATACCAGGCCTTGAACTCAGGGGTTATCAGGCATTCTATCACATGAGCTGCTCCACCAGACCTCTATGACAGTACTTTGTGCACTTAATGTATTTCACCAGATTTCTGCAACTCTCAGCATTTTTAGGTAAAACATTTCCTAAAGTTCCTTTTTGGTTTGTTTTTGTTCTAAATGGACTAGGATTTGAACTCAGGACTTCATGCTTGCAAGGCAGGTGCTTTTACTGCTTCAGCTACTCTTCCAGCTAAACTTCAGTTTTTAAAAAGTAACTTTTTAGTTGCCAAGATCCATATACAGCAGGCAACCTTACAAAGTAGTAGTCTGTGAATCCTACCTCTTGATGTTTACACCTGTGTGTCATGTTGTTTGTACATGTTATCAGGAGTTACTAGCTTGCTTATAGTTAATGAAATGTGGTAAGGTGATAGAATATAATTTCTGAGATTAGGTTGTAAAAAGACTGACTTCCATCTTGCTGACACTCCAAATCTTGCTCATTTTGGTCACAGTGACATTTTGTGGACTGCTTTGTGAAGGCCAGCAAAAAACTGAAGGCAGTCACAGGTTAACAGCCAGTGAGGTTTGCTGATATTCCACAAGAAAATGAATCCTGAGTAAATTTACCTTTGAAGAGATTTCTAAGAGATCTGTGACATAATAACTGTTACTATTCAAATTCATTGTATTCTGATATAATATATAATGTAGCATAAATAACTAATATCCCATAAATAATTAATTCTACATACAAAAGAAGAAGATCTCTTTTCCAAGTTCTTACAGACTTCCTGTACAAAGACTTAAGGCCCATTAATGAATAGCAGTGTAGTACCTGAGAACATTTCAAATGTTGCTGTCTTTTCTCTCTTGACATATAAATGTGATTCACCTTTGAACATCAGAATCATGCTCCACTTAGTTTTGGACAATTACTATTTCTCTACTTACATGACCTCACCGTCACAGCTGTGACTATGGTTGCTTTTAACAGGGGTCTCACACTATGGATGCTCTACTCCTGCCTGGATCATTGAATATACTTGCTATCCTGTTCTATTTTTTACCATGCCTTGTCCCTGCTAAAGAACAAATCATCTTAGGAAAGGACCTGCATGACTAGCATGATAAAAATCACAGAACACGAACATTCTTACTACAAATATGTTTCATTCATCACTTCCCATCTGAGATAATGAAAACTCTTGATAATGACTTAGTTTCTTTAATTTCAGAGTGACATTTTATGTACTTATATATCATTTAACTACAAAGTTAATTAAAACATTTTAAACTATATTAATGGAGTAAATACTATATTGATCAAAAAGTTTGTCACTAATTAAACATAAAGATATTTAATAAATATTGCTGAGTGAGAGAAATAAAATATTTCAATACCCAAGGAATTATCAAAAACATCTTTCACAATGAAATAATTAGAAACTCTGTAGCTTGAAGCTGACCTATCAATTCACATTTGTTGAGCATAAATAGAAATGTACTTAATTAGAACTGTGCTATGCACATAACACTGTGGACATTATTTCTTCAATTTCATGTTGTGAGCATTTGATTTTTCTTTCTAAAATGTGAATTCCTTATAGACTTCTAATAGCCTAATAGGATTAAATGCAGAAAGGAACAAAGATGATAGATATCAAGAATTTAGCAATAATTTCAACTATGTGTACATCTTACAAAAAAATATTTAGTCTTTTTACTGTATTGTTTTATTTATCTATTCATAGGAAAATTACTTTGATTATTGTTATTACTAACTTATTTAAAATAAAGCAGTAAAGCATAGGCTTACGAATAGGTGTCACTGTAAAACTGCTTGGATCTGTGGAGGAAGACAGTCTTGGGCTCCATTGCTAGATTGGTCATGATTAGCTGTGTGATACTGACTACAAACAAAATGTCTCTGTATCCATTTCCTCAATCTATCAATAGTCACCATTATTTATTTTCTCATAACTCATAAAAATGGTTTATAGGTAGGTGGTCCTTTATGCAGCCAATAAACAGGAATGTATAATTTATGCTGAATCTGAATTAAAGATACCGATCTTACAGTTTGATCTCTCTGTATATATCAAGACAATATCATCTACTCTTGTTGAATAAGTAAAAGTTACAACATAAAATATCTCTATAGAGAAAGTAATATTAAAAATAATTAAAATAATTAAAGAACCAATTTGTGGGAAATGGATGGAACTGGAGATCATCATGTTAAGTGGGATAAGTTAGACTGAGAAATACAAAAATCACATGTTTTCTTTTGCATAGGCTGTCAAGATTTCAAAGAATAAAATAGAAGAGAGGACACAAACATTGAAGGGGGACTATTTGTGAAGAGGAAGAGGACTAGGGAGAGGAGAAAGGGGAACCTGAAGGATGACTATGGATAAATTTAATCAAAGTATTCTTACTCATTTACTAGGATGATAAGGCCCTGTTCAGTTGACTAGATTGATCAATTAAGACAGTCTTAGGTATTAGAATATGAATAATGTTTACTTTTTAACTGTGAATTCAACTATGTATGAAAATGTCACTATGAAAACCATTAAAATGTGCAAAAACTGTTTGTACAATCCAATTGTAATCTGCAATTGTAAGTTTACATGTAAATGTAAGGTAATGTGGCATTTAGTAAAGCAGTTCACTGATAGTTTATTTGCTCCAGAATGAATGGAACCTATCCTTTGGATAATAAACATGAGCAAGAAAAAAATATTTTCTGATACATTATAGGATTTATTAAAATACATTATAGGATTTTTGTTATGTCATTACTCATTATGATTAAATAATGACATGACATTTTTTATATTAACACCAAAAGACTGACTGTATGAATCAAGTGAATTTTTGAAGCTGTGCTCTTTTAAAATTCTCGAGGTTAATATCATAAAAACAATAAAGCAGTAATGCATAAAAGAATTATTAAGAGTCTAATAAAATTATCTGTACTTCCTACTATAGTAACACTGATTAATGACTGCTTTTTAATTAATTGAAAATTGTTTAATCATTGTACCATTTTATTTTACCTGAGAGTTTTTATAAAAGGGTCAGGGCCAAAACATATGCTAGTGGAATCTGCAGTATGATACACTTAGACAATTTTGCTCTTCTTGGCAGAGCAAGTGTGGGCTCTTTATTTCTTACTCATTTAGAGGATGATAAAGCCCTGTTCAGTTGCTTAGTTTGATCAATGAAGACAGCCTTAGGCATTAGAATATGAATAATATTTACTTTTTAACTATGAATTCAAACAAAATATAAATACACTATTTGCTCTTATCAAAGAATCTTTATTTATTTATTTATTCTTCTTGGCAGTTCTGTGGTTGTGCTCAGGGCCTTGCACTTACTAGGGAGGCACACTATGACTTGAGTTATGTCCCAGACTTTTTGCTTTTTATCTTATTTTTTAGGTAAGATATCACTCTTTGTCCAGGGCTTAAAACTTGAATCCTCCTATGTATGTCCTCCCAGGGAGATGTATAACAGGAGTGAAACACTGTGACTGGTTGCTTAGTTGAGATGGAATCTCACTAACCTTTCTGCTGGGGTTTGTCTTTAATCTTTATTCTCCTGATCTCTAACATCTGAGTTGCTAGGATTGCCACCATAATCTGGTTTGTTACAGAATCTTTAAATATCACATAATATGTGTTTAATATCTGTATTTTACATGTAAGTATATAGTTTTTTTGTGTGTTTGTATGTGTTAGTGGGGTTTGAATTCAGGACCTATATATTAAGCCACTCTACCAGCCCTTTTTTTGATGGGTTTTTAGTGATAGGGTCTCCTGAACTATTTTCCTGGGCTGTCTTAGAACCTTGATCCTCCTGATCTCAGTCTCTTAAGTAGCTAAGATTTCAGGTGTGAACCACTGGCATCTGGTTTAAATCTCAGTTTGCATATGAGTGTCAACAAAATGAATCTCCATAAGCTAGGACTTCCTAATTTGAATTTAAGTAAAAACTCTAGCCACCAAGTTGGAGTATCATACATACTAACATATTGGTAAATAGCTACTTAGGATTCCATATATCTAGGAAAGTGAATCTTTCAAGGATCAAGGACACCTCTTTCCACAGTAATGATTCATAGTTTCCTCCATTTTTTTCAAGAGGTTGAAGCTCAAGATTCTGAAAGGAGTCACTGGGACTTATTCTTATGGCTGCCCTTATGCCATGATGATGGTTTTGATAGCCTAGGCAGACACTGGGGACAAAGAGACCAGATATAGTTGCCATACAGGGGGCTAATGTCATCTGTATTTTATTAATAGGAAGGTTTGGATTAGATTAGTCTTCTACAGAATATTTTATTTGGGAAAATTTGTCTGTAATAATTAGAAGTTAATTAAGGTGACACCTTTGGTCAGTTGTCACTTATGTCCAAGCCGTCAGTGAGAAAGCAACATGATTTACAGATGTCTTATATCTCATAATTTAGACAACCAATTTTCACTGTATTTGTCAAGTATTTTAGAAAAATGTTTATTTTTCAACTGCTGCATAGTTAAGCTGTCTTCCAAACCCTATATGAATGAAATCATTGAATGTTAGTATTAAAGGAATAAGGATTAACAATATAAGTGTAACAGGATGCATTATGGGAAGGAAGAAAGATGCCACCTTGAAAGGAGATTCCAGGAAAACACTTTAAACTGAATGTGCATGGGGTATCCCCCAAGAAGTTGAGAATGTCATTCTGTTCTCCACATGCACTCAGGCAGTTAAGGTCATAATCTTCTCTCTGAACCAAAATGAGCAAGAAGCACCAATGTGAAAGATGATAAGGAAGACAAAACATACGATAGAGGAACAGTATATATAATGAACCTATTTAACTGGGCGTGGGAAGGGCCTCAGGATCAAATGGACACAGCAAAAATAACTGAATTGAAGAAACTATGCTATTCACTTAACCAAGAAGGCTGTTTGTTGAGCAAGGGGTAGGAGGGCTATTAAGCCATAGGCCTACCACTGTGTGCCCTTATCTTTCTTTCCCTTTTCAACCTATTGGAGAATCTTCATCTCCACTTCAAAGAAATCAAAGCTCCAATTTATGCTGGCTTTAGGTTCTCCAGTTTATCTGCTACTATATAAAAAATAAACAATCATGGAATACATTTCTGTAAAATAATATTTTTATATTTCTTACAGTTTTGTAAGCAGAAATGTAGACTTTAGCTCGCTTAATATTCATTTTGCATGTTGATGGAGGTTCCAAACACAGCATTCATCTAGTAAGTGGACTAGACTAAATATTCCATGCTAGTGTCTTCTCTGAGCTGAGTGTGGCTTCACCTGAGCACCAGCTTCTGATTTCTCAAGAATGGTAGCCTCCTGGTAGTCAGAAATCTAAGAGTAAGCATTTAATGAACAAGATGGGAACTGTATTCTTTTTCATGTTAGACTTACTTTTAAGAATCAGAGTAACCTACAAATAATGAAGTTGGCCAAAGACCTCTTTGAGGTCCAGATCCAGAAATCACTTTCTGATTATCCATGTTTAGAAGTAGTTGTTGAAGATAAACAAAGCAGTTTCATATAAATACCACCACAGAGATGAGACTGAGGAAAAAAAAAAACTATCAGGAGAATTTTCCATAGCTCTTTCCTCATTTGAAAGGTAAAATTAGCTGCCAAGGTGTTACAAATTTACATCAAATGAATGAAGTAATATAAGAAGAAAAAATAAAAGATATCCCAAAGGGATTTCCTAAAACACCTTGACTACAAGACCTGTAGCAGAAGGACTAGGAAGATGCATTTCTCTTAAAAACTACTAAGTCACAGACCAAATGTTGCTATTCTTACCCTAATCTATTACCTGAGGAAGACATTATGATATCTTTGATTGTCCTGTTAAACAAATAAGATCTCTAGATTCTCTCACTTTAGGGAATTCTCTTCTGGACAAAGCAGATACAGAAAGAATACTTGTGAACAATCTTAATCCTAAAAATATTTGCTAACAATTCTAAGCTACTCCTGAACACTTGCAGTTAAAACTGGTATATATTTAAGTAATATTCTTTTAATATATTCTAATTAAGGGGGTTAAAGAAGAGGGACGATTTTTAAATGTTCTTAATTTCAGGAACTGTTCCAGAATGGGTGATTTTATATAATAATTATTTCTTCCTGCCTGCCCTATGAATCTCAATGACATAGCTACAAGGATAGGGTATGGGAGAGATGTCAGCACTTCTGTCAATTTTTGAAGGCACTAAGTAAAAAAGGGTGAAGTCACCCACTGAAAAGCACTTCTAGCTATTTATGCAATCCTGCAAACAGGGCTCACTGGCAGTTGTCACAATTTCTCTGGACTTATGCTATCAGGAAAAGAAACAGGTTTCCTAGTTTCCCCGGGAGACCACTCAGCTGTCGGACCAAAAAATGAAAAGCACCTCAGCAGGGACTTATTTAAGGATGTTAAATCCAAAGAACTGAAGTATAATACTGATTCCATCCATGCCATACTTACTAACTTTACTTGCAATTACAGAGAAATTATACTGCGCAGTGCTTTCTCTGTCTAGTAATTCATTAGTGGCGATGGTTCCTTCTGTTCCATCTATTGTAAAGTAGCTGTTCCCATCACTCTTCCAATCTATGAAGTACCTGTATGTGAAAAGAGGAGATGCAAATGTGCAATGATTACACATTAATCATAATGGCAGTTAGGCTAACTTGACAGAGTTCCTTATTTTTCTCCCTGTAGCTATTACCCACCTGGCAATAAAGAAGAGTGTAAATGACAGCTGCTTTATTGCAAAGTCAGTATGCTCAAGGGGAAACTGGAAATAATGAAAGATTTAGTACTCCTGCTGTTCATATTATTTTAGGGTCTTGACACCTTGAAAGCTCAGCAGAGACTAAATTTCTAAAGCTGACCATGGGTTCTCTCAACCTGCTGAATATTAAAATGTTTCAGCAGTAAAATTTCCTTAACATGGCTGTGGGAAGGATTAAGGGTAAGGGACGCAGCTGCAAACAACTTCAAAATCCTAGGCCACAGCACAGGTAGATTTTTTGTTTCTGTGGATAGAAAAAACGTCACATAATAGAAGCTAAAGAAAAAATGTGGTAATTGTGTAAACATATTTTCACTCCAACGCATGCATAAAGCTCACTGCTGTTTTATTATATTATATATCAGGACAACTTGCTAAAAAGAAAAGGCAGTAACCTTGGCTAATGATGTCTTTTTATCTTTTTTATTATCTGACATATTTTTTAATAAGGAACTCTGATTTATGTGAAGTATCTGAGCTGGAAAATCCAAGAAAATGAGTAACAAAACAGAAATAGCTTTTACTAGTCTTTATGTAATATGAGACTTATGAATTGATACATATATTTTCCAATCATAATAACAAGAGTTATGATTTTTAAAGCTTACCATGTGAAAGATATTGTTCTCAACGACGATGCTCATTAACTTATCAATCTTTACAACAGTCTATAAAAGGTATTATTATTCTCCACATTTTGCATATGAGGAAATCAAACAGAAACTTGCAAGAATTTGCCTAAGTTCATGTAGCTTGAAAGTTTTTTCTGATATTTGAATCAGATCAATAATGACTCCATTACAATCACCATTATATAGCCTTAATAATTTGAAACATAACATTTTAGGGGAGAGGTTTCTGTTAATCATAAAGCCCAACGTACCATACATTCATAAACATTATTATTTCGGTCTGTGAAACAGGAAGAAGTCATTCAAGACAGTGGCTGAAAGCAGAAGACTTTATTGCAAGCAACCCGTTTAAAACAAGTTTAAAGACAAAAGTGATCCCCTTGTTAAACCTGAACAATCTGAAATGTTGTTTAAAGGAAGTATCTCTTTAAAAAGCAAGTTATAATTTTGACAAGTTTGTTAATTGAAAATGAAGTGCTTTGCACCCCATTGTAGTAAAAAGGAAAGCTACCTATGCTCTATCAATGAGGTTTCTAAGCTTCACTTGTCAATATTTGTTACTAAATTCCCAACGAGAACTTGATGAGTATTCTTGGAAGAGGGTGTGCACCATGCTGCTGATAACTTTTATATATCTCAGCTGTTGACTTATGGTGTGAAAATGCATTTATGTCTGATGACTTCAAGGCAATAGCTTGTCTCATAGTAATTCTCCTACCAAAAGTATAAGTGAAGTTATTTCTCTTAGACATCAGGGGGCACAGTGATGTAGTGACCTCATTCTTCCTATTGTATATTCTTTTCTAAACATGAAAGCATATTTCACAGCATTCCTTTTTAGCACCTGCTCAACAAACCATGCCCAACTGGAAATAAAATTGCCACTGAATATTCTTATGAGCTGGTATTTTGAGAAGAATTATTGATGTAGACGAATTGTGTCTGATTATGTAACTCCTTTACTATGTCCTAAGTGTACACTATACACTTGAGTCTATGCTGGAGTTTAAGGGTATAAAATGAAGGAAAGTATGATAACCAACACTGAAGGTTTGGGGAGACATATATCAACAGATGATCTGAATACAAGACAGAAGGATACAGCAGATCCTATAGTATTGCCAAGAAGACATACACTCTATATCTAATTGTTCAGGCAAACCTTGTGGCATAAGATATTTGGCTGACATTAGAAAGCTACAAGGAATGATATAAGAAAAGTCTCAAGTACCCAGAGAGGGGAGAGAAAAGTTACTTTACTAAGCTGTAGCAGCAGTAGAACAATTTCAGAGTTTGTGAATAGAATTATATGATTTTTAGCAATTCCTATAGAAAAATATTTGGAGATTTAGGACAAGGATGGCCTAACATATTACATTATTATATTAGGGAGGTAGAACTAGATGCTGTAAGTGATCAACATTGCTTCAAGAATGTCTTATTAGGACAATCAGCTTTTTAGCTGCTTTGCTAAGGATTTTCTTAGTTTTACTGCTCAATGTCCCAAGACCCAGAAAGCTTCCAGGCATAATTGGAAAAATTTATCACCTTACTTATAATTAATACGTGCTGAATATATTTCACAAGATCAATTCAAACAGAAGTCTAATAGTGAATCATTATACACACATGTCTCATTCAATTGTACTTTTAAACTTTGGGCTGGTGAGTGGTTCAAGTATTAAAAGCGCCTGCCTAGCAAGTGTGAGGCTTTGAGTTCCCCAGTGCCTCCAAAAAAAAGACAACTTTTCTGACATGTTTTCAAGTAGAAGAAATTACAGAAAGTATACAAAAAATAAGGTGCTGGGTAGGGAATTTATTTCAGTAGTATAGTGCTTGCTTAGAATGCACAGGCCCTAGGTTGAATACACAGCACTGAAAAAAATGAAATTAAAATAATGTATCTATATATTGGCTGTGTATGTGCATGAATGCATATACAAGTTCATATCAGGCACATAAATTAACCACCACTGACTGCAGTGAAGTATAATATGAAGAACAATAATTTTTTGAACAGAGGTAATTACCATGATACCCAATTCATTCAATCCTTATTTAATTAGGTTTGGAATCTTTCCCTTTAATGACTTGTGTCTATAAAATTTGGTAAATAATACATGCCTTACAGTGCAACCACAGGTGTTGTTATGAAATGAAACGAGATAAGATACATGTGTCCTAGGTAAAGAGTCATGCATATTAACATATGTGTCTGTGCATAGGCACTCCCCCTCCTTCCTATTTCTACCAACATCATTTTATATTACTTCTCAAGTAAAAAATTCCTTCCTAGCCCACAAACTTTTGCTAAGGTCTGGTATCATCTTGTGGCATGTATCACCTTCAACTTTAAAATACCTGGACTATAAAGATCCCACATAAATCTCTGATCCACAAACCATGAGGACACATACCCAGATTCTGTTCAAACACGGGTTTTTTGCTTGAGTCTTTTTTCTGTTATCCAGGTTTTAGACCTGTCACCTGGTGAGTTTTGGCAACCCCTGTTCTCTAGATGACAGTCTCCTAGAAAGACTGCTGAATTCTGAAGTATGTCTGAACCTGACTTTCTCCCGCTACTCATCTTTAGCATCGTCCCCTATTTCGCCATGTCTAAAATCATAGGTCTAGTTTTAGCTGCTAGTATTTCCTTGTATGTTTTATGTGATTCACTAAATCCTGTGATTAAAGTATAAACGTTGGAAAATGACTGTCATTTTCTTTGAATATTTTGAGTCCTGATACAACAATTGTAAGAAATCTATAAGAAAAAAACCATTAATGAATTGGTCATGAAAATGTTACTGTAATTTCTGGACATTTTTAGGGAAGACATGACTCAGTTGTAAAATGTACAAGTTTTTGCCATACAATACCCTTCCAGAGGAACCATCTTATGTTTTACTTGGGGAGTGCTATAGTCCACTTCAAACCTGTGGGTAGTAAATCAAATGCAACTGGTTACAATCATGCAACATGAATGTCTATTTTGGCATACATAAAGTAACATTTGATTCATCACGTATTTATTCACTGAGTAAATGATATTTATGAAAAACTATTCATGGTATATAAAACAGATCATACAAGTGTAAGATGACTGTTGCTAAGAAACCTGTTTTAACAATTGACTAGAAATCAAAAATGAAAACATTAATCTGTCCTATGGGCTACTTGAATATATATATATATATACATATATATGTGTATATATACAGATATATGTGTGTGTGTATGTATACATATGCATATTTTTATGTATGTATACATATATGTATATATATATGCATATAGTTTATTGGTGTGACTAGTGTTTGATTCTAGTCTTTGTGCTTGCAAAGCAGGTGTTCTACCACTTGAGCCACAACTCCAGTGCATTTTGCTGTGGTATTTTGGAGATGGGGTCTGGTACACTATTTGTCCTGGATGGCCTGGAACCAAAATCCTCCTGATTCCATTCTCCTAAGAAAGTAGAATTATAAGCATGAGGCACAGACATCCATCAATACAGTATACTTTTTTTTAAATGAGCTTTCAGAAATACCTTTAAGACATTTATTTTTGCATTAAGTAAGCATTCTTCGTATTTTTTTCTTTTAATTTACTTGATAACTTCCTCACAAAGGAAAAAGTACCTTTGGCATGGTCCCAATTTTCAACAACATATTTATTTAGTGCTTAATTGTATAGAAGTACTCTAAAACATTACATCTTTTTCTTAAACAATAAAAAGGTAGGAATAATTATAATTATATAATTATAAATATAATTATAAGTCATGGTAGGAAACTATTTTTTGCTTGGATAGTTATAATAGATCAAAATCAGTTCACTCTTATCTGTACTTTTTTGTTAATATTTTGGGGATTTTTGTCTTTAGGCATATAATGAAATGAAAGCAAATTCAGTTCAGTACACTTCAACATTCTACTGATCATTTAAGCCATGTACAAGAACACTGAGATTGCAATTGCTTCCTCAAGAATAATAGTTACACTTTTTTCCTTAGGAATCTCAACGTGCTTCTCTAAACTTTGAATGACTACTGATTTCTTGTTAGTCACTTTCAATATTTTTCCTCTTATCCTTTTCCTCAACCTTACTTTCTCCTCAAGAGATGTAATATTTGTACCTTAGCTTAGAGAGATTCTATTTTTTTAGTCATTTAATGATAAACCAAACACTTCATAAAGTTATAATGGTTTGATAGAGACAATGGTTTAGTAGAGTTTAGAAATTGTCCATTTCTCCTTGCATGTGACACATGCCTGTAATAACAGAAACCTGGGAGATGGAAGCAGGAGCATTTTGAGTTTTGAGGCCAGAGCATGCACAAGGTATAATACCCTGTCTCCAGAAGAAATAAAAATGAAAGGTCTGAGAGCTCCATTGACATAGCCCTTGCCTTGCATGATTGAGGCGCTGGGTACTACTTCAAAACAATGAAGCGTGCTTAAAATATGTTTTTAAAGAAGAAGAAATACATCACAATCTACTTATTAGAAAACTACAGTTGTTATGTTTTCATTTCCCTCCAAGTATTATACTGTCTTCATTTCTCAAGACTCATATATGGTCTTTTGTGTATGTGGATAGTGATGTCCAAATTTCTCTCTCTCTCTTTTCGTCTTTCTCAATCCCTCTCTCTCAGAAGTACTAGGGATGGAACTCAAGGCTTTTTTTTTTTGCTAAGAGTTCATTGTACAACTTAAGCCATACCTCAAGCCCTTTTTGCTGTGATTATTTTGAAATAGTGTCATGCTTTTTGTCCAGGCTGATTGGGACCACGACCCTCCTATTTTAAGCTATTTTACCATAGCTGAGATGACAGATGTGGATCTACATTCCCACCTTTTCTTCTGTTGTGATGGGGTCTTGAAAACTTTTGACTGGGCTGGCCTTGAGCATGGTTCTTATCTCAGCCTCTCAAGGAGCTAAGATTATAGGCATGAGTCATTGGTGCCTGGATCTGCCATTCCTGTGATCCATATGGCCTACATATGTTGTCTTGTGAAACTTTCAGAGCCAAAATAACCTCATATTTACCAAAAAAAACCCCAAAAACTTCATGTGTCTTCAAAGCTTTATACCTACAGAGGCCTGAAGTAGTTAGCTATAATAGGAAGAAAAGGAAGTTTGCACAAATATTGGCTTTGTGTTTAATGGAATTAATATAGCACATGCACAGTCTCTGATTTCTTATATATTAAAAATACAAATACAGACAGTAATATCTGACTGCCTAAGAATCTGCACCATAAATGTTGGTCTCTTCTCCCTAAAAGTATCTGGACTCTAGAACTTTGAGACCTATATTTGAACCCAATTGTCAATTCATAACAATTATTTTCCTGCCTCTATGTCAATATCCTCTCTCCCAATTTTTTGAAGTATCAAATGTATATGTCTTCTTTTTCTTTGTCATATTTTTCCCAGGAAGACTTTGTGGCTCCTAAACAGCATGTACTGCTTCCTTCTAATAAATTTCTGTCATACTTATTTTACCTAAACTGTCTAAACTAATGAATGTTAATGGACTCTCTCACATAAGGGTAGCAAAAAATATTTTGTTCTGTTAAATATCCAGGAAGTTCATTTTGCACAGGAAGGATTCATCACTGAATGGCTTTCTATCCACAGTATCTTTTCTTTGCATGAGTATGAATTGAATTATTCTATAAAAATATCTGACTATGCTTATTAAGAATACCTTGATCAGAGTTCAAGCATGGCATTTCTTAATTTATATCACCATGTGTTTAACAAATTTATTCAGAAGTCCTTTCAGTTAGCTTTATCATAGCTATATCCTTGCAGTGAATCAGATGCCTGTTGTTCCAGGTTATTGTGGCTTTTATTTGATCTTTCTTATAGCAAAGGCCTGGTGCTCTGAAGAAAAATGCCATTTTATATATCGTGCTTACCATTTGAGACTTTATTATAGATATCACACTTGCAAAACACTTTTATTTCTTATTTTCCTTTCTAAGTAAGCTTGTATTTTCTGCATGCAATTTTTCTGCTCCTTAGCTACTTTTCATTCTGAAATTTTCTCACAGTCTCCTCATTCATTGAAAGCTTCTAAGGGACCATAGTAAGTGAATTTATTTCTTTACTTTAAGACTGTTTACTGAGTGCTACCATATTTTGCAGGATGAGGATATCATATCTATTTATTATACACTTTAACAAATCATATGCAAATACACACACACAAAATGTCAAGCAGGTGTGACAAAAGGACAGTTTTTCAAAAGTAATTAAAGAAATTATAGAAAGACGAAAAAAAGTCATGAATGAGGTAATGAATATTTGTGCCCTCAACATTTTGAGTTAAAGCAAATATCCTTATGAACCTCTAACAGGCAAAAGATATATAAGCAGTTCATGTCAGTAACATAGCCAGTCAACCCAGACAGTCTCTTATTTAGAAAGTTAAATGAAGCCTCAAAAAGTAGATAACTAATACCCTAACACTTGGACACTGAACAGATCAAATGAATCAGCTAAAATCTCCTTGGAAATGAAGGCAAATTCATCTCTTCTAGTTCTAAACCTCATGAAAATTAGAGCTATAGGTTTTCATTATGAGTCCATTGACTTTGGCTAATAAATCCTTACTTATATCTCAATGCTTTAATAATTCCATTTCTTTCAAAAAAATTTAAAACTCCTACATTTACAAACCAACTTTATATTTGGGGTTTTACCCAACTTGACCAAAATCAATGTTTTCTTATATCAATTTAGTATTTTGATATTTAGTTAGGTTGTTGTATATTTTAAATCATTTACACCTATGTAAAGCACTTATGATCACAATACAAAACCCTTGAAGATACATGCATAGGTAACAACTTTTTAAGTAGATCTCTATTTGTTTGGGAAATAAGAGTAAGAATTGACAAATGGCATTGTATAAAATTAGAAAGCTCCTGCACAGCAAATAAAATAATTGCCAGAATCAAGAAACAGACTGCAGAATGAAAGAAATATTTGCCAGCTATTCATTGGAAAAAGGGTTTATTTCCAAAGTACATAAAAGTCTCAAAAAAATAAATGCAGAAGAATACATAATCCCACTTTAATTAAGTGGGCAAATGAATAGACAGTTCTCAAAAGAACAAATGGAAAATAAATATATGAAGAAATGTTCAACATCCTTAGCTTTGAAGGAAATGCAAATCAAGACAACACTAAGATTCCATCTCTCCCAAGTCAGACTGACAATCATCAAGATGAACATTGATGCAAAAATCCTCAATAAAATAATGGCAAACCAAATCCAACAACATATCAGACAGATCATTCACCATGACCAAGTCAGCATCATTCTGGGAATGCAGGGAGGGTTCAGCATGTGCAAATCAAAAAATATAATACAGCACATTAATAGAAGCAAAGACAAAAGCCACTTGATCCTCTCAATAGATACAGAAAAAGCCTTTGATAAGATTCAACACCACTTCATAATAAAAGCTCCAAGAAAACAAGGAATAGAAGGAATGTCCCTCAACATTATAAAAGCTATATATGACAAACCTATAACCAACATCATACTTAATGGAGAAAAACTGAAACCATTTCCCCTAAACTCGGGAACTGGAAAAGATTGCCAACTCTCCCCACCCCTATTCAATATGTTCCTGGAATTCCTAGTCAGAGGAATAAGGCAAGAAGAAGAAATAAAAGGAATGAAAGTAGATAAAGAAATAATCAAAGTATCCCTATTTGTAGACAACATGATCCTACCTCTGAAAGACCCAAAAAACTTTGTCCATAAACAGCTACAGCAGGATATGAAATCAACTTACAAAATCATTAGCTTTCCTGTGCCCCAACAATGAACAATTTGAGAAAGAACATAGAAAATCAATTCCATTTCTAATAGTCTCAAAAAAAAATCAAATATCTAGGAATAAACTTAACAAAGGATGTAAATGACCTGTACAAGGAGAACTACAATTCACTGAAGAAAGTGATAGAGGAAGACTAGAGAAGCTGGAAAGAGCTCCCTCTGTCATGGATTTGCAGAAACAACATAGTAAAAATGGCTATACTACCGAAAGAAATCTACTGAAAGAAATTGTGTTCAACACAATTCCCATCAAAATCCCAATGATATTCATCACAGAGATTGAAAAATCTACCCTAAAGTTCATTTGGAAACAGAAAAGACTGTGAATACCCAAGGCAAAACTGAGCAAAAAGAGCAATGCTGAAGGTATCACAACACCCTACTTCAAACTATACTTCAGAGCCCTAGCAATAGAAGCAGCATTGTACTGGCATAAAAATGGATATGAACACCAGTGGAACAGAATAGAGGACCCAGATATGAATCCACACAGCTATGCCTACTTTATTTTTGACAAAGGTGCCAAAAACATATGATGGAGAAAAGACCTTAATATCAGACCCAAAACCTTGCAGTTAGTACTGGAAAGAGCTGGGAATACTCTGGAAGCAATAGGTATAGAAATGGACTTCACCAGTAGAACTCAAGTGGCATAGCAACTAAGAGAATGGATAGACAAATGGGACTACATGAAATTAAAAAAATCTTCTGCACAACAAAAGAAATGGTCTCTAAATTGAAGAGACCACCCATAAAGTGGGAGAAAATCTTTGCTAGCTATACATTACACAAAGCACTGATAACCACAATATACAGGGAGCTCAAAAAACAAAACTCCCCAGAAATTAAGGAACCAATAAGAAGTGGTCAACTGAACTAAACAGAACTTTTTCTAAGGAGGAAGTCCAAATGGCTGAAAAACACATGAAATAATGCTCACCATCCCTGGCCATAAAGGAAATGCAAATCAATCCCACAATGATTCCACCTCACCCCTATTAGAATAGCTATCATCAAAAACACCACCAAAAAATGTTGGCATGGATGCCAGGAAAAAGAAATCTTCATAAGTTGGTGGAAATATAAGCCAATACAGCCACTTTGGAAAACAATATGGAGTCTTCTTAAAAAACTAAACATAGATCTGCCATATGACCCAGCAATACCACTTCTAAGGATATATCTGAAGGAATGCTACTCAGATTATTCCATAGGCACCTGTACACCCATGTTTATTGCAGCACTATTCACAATAGCCAAGCTATGGCAACAGTCAAGATGCCCCACTACTGACAAATGGATTAAGAAAATGTGGTATTTATACACAATGAAATTTTATGCAGCCGTGAAGAAGAATAAAATTTTGTGATTTGCAAGTAAATGTATGGAACTGGAGAACATCATCTTAAGCAAAGTTAGCCAGGCTCAGAAGACCAAAAATCACATGTCCTCCCTCATATGTGGATTGTAGTCCTAAAACAAATGCAGTGATGTTATTGGACATGGGTCACACGCTAAGGGGAGAAAGCACATGGCAGGAATGGGGAAAGGGAAGAAAACCTAAAACTTGAAAATGGTTGATGTGCTCACTGTAGAGGAGTGAGTATAGTAATCTTAAACTAACAGAGTCCACTATGGAAAGGTGACCAGGAAGTAGCGAGGCGGTCTGGTAATGGTGAACCAATGTGGATTGCAATACACATGTGCATGGAAGCAATGCTAGGAATCTCTGTATAGCTATCTTTATCTTAAACTAGAAAAAATGCTGTCTTTCTTATTATCTCTTATATTTTCTCGGGAAACAAGAGGGCAGAACAGGTTCTGCCTGGAAGCGGGGGAGGGGGTAGGTGGCCCAAACATTGTATATACATGTGAGTAAATGTAAAAATGATAAAATAAAGTTAAAAAAGAAAACAACAAATAATAGTGAGGATGTGTGGGAAATAGAACACTTATAAACTGTTGATGAGAATGTAAAATACTGAAGTCTCTATGGAAATCAATATGAAGGTTCCTCAAGAAACTAAAAAACAGGACTATAAGATGCTATGTTTTTCTTATTATCTCTTATATTTTAAGACCCTGCTGTACCACTCCTATAATCAAAGCAGAAATATAATTCTGCATACAGTTATGATGCCTGTACACCCATGTTTATAGCAACACCATTCATGATAGCCAAGTATAAAATCAGCCTAGGTGTCCATCAATTGATTAAGGATAAATAAAATGTAGTAATATGTATGCTATGGAGTATTATTCATCCATAAAGAAGAATGAAATATGTCATTATCAGGAAAATAGATTGAACCTGAAAGTGTCACATTAAGTTTAATATGCCAGATTGGGAAAAGTAAATACCATATGTTCTTTGACAGTATGTCTTTGGTCTAGAAATTCAGACCAATAATAATAATAATAATAATAATAGTAATGGCATGAATAGCATAAGTTTAAAGCAGGGACTGTTTGAGGGGGAGCCAGTTGGATGTGAGGGAAACTATGAAAAGAAGGTGATGGGAGTGGATTATGATCAAAGTACTTTACATGAATGTATGAAAATACGATAATGAAAACCATTAAAGTGTTTAAAAAAGGGTGAATAAGAAAGAGTAATGGAGGGGAGGGGGTGAATTTGATCAAAGTACATTATTAGCATTATGGAAACATTACAACTGATACATACTTATAAAAATTTTTTAAAGAATTTAAAATATTTTCAAGCATGTCACATATTTCAGGTTCATAGCTATCATGTTTTAAAGCATGAAACAGTGTACAGTTTAAGTCTGCTTTTGCGGTTCTAGAGATTTTTAATAAGCTGTTTAAAATAATGAAATTTAAAATTTTATTTTCAATAATTATAGAATTATAAAGCAACTCAAAAATTCAGGTGAGTATTCTAATTGTATTTAATTAGCAAAGTTTTGTTGTGTGTATTTTGGAATCTGACTGCCTATCCTTCCAGAACACAGGATCTCGTCTTATGGCATCTCAACTTTTCCTTCTTAAACTGATAACAGCTCTGAGCTCTGATGTTTAAGCAAATCTGAGCAAAGTATTCAGCCCAGAACCAGCAAATACCAGCTATTACAACACCATCATATGTTAATAGTCTACCAACAGAAATAGTCTTTATTTTTTTTGTGTAAGTTTGGAGGGGATGATATATTTTTCTAGCACAAGCAAAATAAGCTGAATGTGCTTTATTTTATGATTCCTAAGTAAAAGTCCATTACACTAACGAGATTCAGAGGGACTGATGACTTGATAAGATCCTGTCTAGACTTTATATACCCAATTGTTTCACTGGAGGTAGCAAAGACTTCCCAAGAAGATCAGGAGAAGGTTACAGATATATAAATCAAGACATAGATAAGATTAAAAACTCAAAACTAGTATGAAAAAATCCGTGAAGAGTTAGTTTAGCAAAACTCAGTTTTTCTCTTTGTGTTGTTCACAAACAATAAAGCTAATTAAAATGGTTTTGCACCTTCTATTTGCTTCTCCATCCTAAATTTCTGCCTGTTTAGGTATCAAACTGCATGTTTCCATTGACTTTTCCAAGTCACTCCCCACCTCCCAATGTCTTATTCTTCATATCTTTCACATTTTCACTAAAATGTTCATATTTAACATTGTCATGGTCCAAAGACCCATGTGTTAAATGTTTGGTTATCAGCCTGTGACACTGTTTGGACATTGTGAAGCCTTTAGGGGGTGAAGCGTACTAGAAGGCAGGAAGTTGGGTCATTGTGGGTGTGCTCCTGAAGGTCCCTTGCTGCTTTCCTCCCAATTTAATCCATGCCACCTTGAGGTGGACAGGCCTCCTCTGGCATGCCTTTCCACCCACCATGACGTTCTGTGATGCCACAGGTCACAAGCAACCAGTCCAAATGCTCTTGCATTAAAATCTATGAAACCCTGGGCCTTGATAAACCAGTCCTACTTTTAAGTTGATTTTCTCAGCTATTTTGTCACAGCAATAGAAAGGCGATTTAGTAATTTTTAACCACAGTCTAAAAAGATGCATAAAATAAAAAGATACTTGAGAGGACTATATTGAACAAACTCTCAAATGCTATAAGCAAAATAATTTAATATTTAATAAGATTTTCTCAATGTAAAATAATTACTCCAACATAAAATTTGATGTTGATGAAATGTAGCATGTATATTTATATGCATGTATACATGAATCATTCTTCAAATCTATGGTAAGTAAATCTGTATAAATAAATATAATATGGCTGTAGTATTTTTTTGGAAAGGGCTTAAACACATTGAGGTTTTGATACGATGTTTGTAGGGAATATGTTCAATAATCTTAACAAAATTTAATCTCATCAGTCTCTTATTTTCTTAGCAAGGTTTCTTCCTTTTTTTTTTCTTTTACTTTTATTTTGGTGGTACTGGGGTTTGAACTCAGTGCCTCATGCTTGCCACTTGAACCACTCCACCAGCCCTTTTATTGTGTTGAATATTTTTAAGATAGGGTTTAGCTTCTTGCTGGGGCTGGCCTTGAACCTTGATCCTCATCATCTCTGCCTCCTCAGTACCTGAGATTACAGATGTGAACCACTAGCACCCAGTTTTATTCCATTTTTTTAAAATAAAATAACTTCTCTATTCCTTAGCCTCTATAAATGGAGTTAATGGAAGCTAAATGTTATCAGCACATTTGCAAGCAGACTGCATGCAATAACCAACTTCAGAAAGATAATTCTCTGGAGAGTCCTAAACACTAAGTATAGAACAGAATAGCCATGACAAAGTCAAATAGGGCAAACTTCCCCAGAGATTAACACTTGAGCTACTCATGCATTTGCTAAATTCATGACCTTTTTAAATAATCTGCTTCTCCTTGAGTTTCTTCGAGACATTTCATATCACATTTTGTCTGCATTTTCATTCCATGCACACCAAGTTGTACAATAACTCTAGGTTTTTCATCTAACATTTTATATTGTTTCTGCACATTTGTTCCTAGCATATTTTCAAATGATCATAAAATTTAGAATATATATTTTAGTGGCACTCTGTTTTGGTTCTGGTTCTGATTAAAGCCAGTGTTTAACTGTACTTGTAACTTACAAAATAATCCATGAATAAAATATTCTGGCACAAAAATCAACAGAACATTTTTTTGTGTGTGTGTGTGTTTGGTACTAGGGCTTGAACTCAGGGCCTTCACCTTGAGCCATTCCACCAGCCCTACTTTTGTGAAGGGTTTTTGAGATAGGGTCTTGGGAATGATTTGCCTGAGCTGGCTTCTAACCTGATCCTCCTGATCTCTACTTCCTGAGTAGCTAGGATTGCAGCAGAAGCCACCAACACCTGGCTAACAGAATATTTTTTTATAATGTAAACATTAGAATGCTGCTTTAAATAGAGTTCAGTTTATTGTTTTTTATAATTTTACTAAATTTTTCAAATATTACATATTATTTAGCAGGCAGAAAATTATTTTTATTTTTATGGTTTGGGCTCTTAAAATACTGATGACCCAAGTAGATGTTAGAAGGAAAGTTGTAGCCATAAAACTATATAAAATGTTTATTAAGATACAGTAATTAATTTTTTATCATTTCTTTATCTCTTTGCTGTAGTCTTTACATGTGCTTTAACATAATGTATACATTCTTAGAATTATCTAAAATACATGTTACCTATTGGTTATTATTACTTAATAGTACATGATTACGAGTGAAGCTACAGGTCCAAAATTTATAAAAAACAACTATTTTTTCATGGAAGTAGCTCCCCTCAGTTGCTACTAAGGACAATTCTAAGGAAATATTTTGAAACACTGAAATCATGATAGTTTCTCATGTTTTAATACTTATGAACAAAGTATTTAATTGTGGTGGTTTTTTCACACAGCCCATAGTTACAAATTAATACTATCTTATTTCACTATTTGATCAGAATCAGTGATACACAAATCAAGTCACTCATTTAGGTAATATTTATTGACCACCCATTATGTGCTGGGTTAGTATTCGAGGGATGTTTGATCCATCCAAAACTCTCTGCCTCTGTGGACACTGAGTACTGATGGCAAAGAAACAAAACATCACATGTGCACCTGTTAGAACAGTGCTATACAGAATTGCTCTATACCAAGTCTTTCTTTAATCCTCAAAACTCTTGCTATGTAATATCAGACATAGTGCTAATGCCTAAACTCTCAGTTATTTGTGAGGTGGAGACTGTGAGGATCTCAGTTCAAGTGTAGCCCAGGCAAAAATTAGTGAGACCCCAACTTAATCAGAAGTTGGGCATGATGGAGTGTTCTGTAGTCCCAGCTATGTGGGAAGCACAGATAGGAACCATTCCAGGACAAAACACAAGACCCTATGTGAAAAATAACTGAAGCAAAACATGGTTGGAGGTGTTGTTCAAGTGGTCGATGCTGCCCAGCAAGTGCAATGAAGGTCCTGAGTTCAAACCTCAGGACTTCCAAAAAAAATTTTTTAAATAAATAAAAACTCTGGCTCAGTAAGAGAAAAATAGAGACCAGGCAATTTTGCAAACATTTGCTACTTCCCATCTACTAAAATTAATAATTAAAATATATTATTTTGCTTTAGCATGCCATATGACTCTCTCTCTCTCTCTCTCTCTCTCTCTCTCTCTCTCTCTCTCTCATGCATTTTGTGGCTGAGCCTAGATTTTTTATGTGTGTGATAAAATTTCTGACCTATTGGAAGTGCCTGGGAATGAAAACCAGTGCTTGGTGGGCACACTTGCTTGACTCACTAGAAACAGTTTCTGTGAACTGCATAGTAATCAACTCCATCTGAAAGGGAATAAAATATCAGCGGCAAGAAATGAGGACATGTTATGCTTAGAATCTAAAACCATCCACTAAGGGTTGGGAATTTATAAGCTTGCTGGCCAGGTGATCATGAGGGCTCTAACGTCATTACTTTGATGGGTCACAGCTGAGTGGACTACTGAGAAGAAGGCTGTGATGGGAACATGACTTGTAGAGGAACTCTTGTCCCTGACCTGTTCTCTTTATTTTTCTTAGCTGCCATGAGGTGAGCAGCTCTGATTCACTATGCACTTTGAACCATGATGCTCTGCCTCAAGACTGGTCCACAGGGCCAATGATCATGGACTGAAACCTTTTACATATGAACAAATATGTACAGGTGTTTTTTTTTAATCTCAATTTGCTTTTTGTATCAAAAAGCAAAAAATGTAAAAGAAAGAATAAAAATTAAGCCAGGACTGATGATGGAGGTGGACAAAAGCCAGATGTGGTGAATTTGGCAAGCACTGAAAGATGGTGACTCTTTCTTTGAAACTGGTTTAGTTCTTGGTTATGGAATTGCTTCCTGACTCTAAGATGTGCTCAGTAATGATGATCTTGGTACTAGTAATAAAACACCCAGAGACACCAGATGTGGTGGCACCTGATGGTAATCACAGCTACTCAGGAGGAACAGATCTGGAGAATCATATATCTAGATCTCCTGGGGCAAAACATTAGGAAAGTCTCGTCTCAATGGACAGGCCAAGTTTCAATCCTGTAACCCCACCAATCCAGGAGGCACAGGGAGGAGGATCACAGTCTGAGGCTGGCTCTAGACAAAAAAGCAGGAAATTCTATCTGAACAAACAACTAAAGCAAAAATTAATCGGGATGTGGCTGAATGGTAGAGTGCCTGCCTAGCAAGTGTGATGATCAAAGTTCAAACTCCAGTACTACTTAATGAGAGAGAGACAGAGAGAGAGAAGGAATATCATGGTCCTGAGGAAAACAACATATATAAACATCAAATAATTTTACATTTGTTATCTAGTTTTCAAAATGTATTTTCACTATCAGTCTTAAGTGAGCAAACACATTTTCAGACCAAAGAAAAATGACTCATGCTCCACATTTCCTCTGCTGACATGATACAAGTTTGTTGTTTACTCCAAGGACAGGGAGCTTAGACAGGTTTCATGTCGTTCATAAACAGCTCTGTGTTTTGATAACTCCTCACAGGGATCAATTATATCCATCTGTGTCTGAAGCCTTAGCTGGGCAAGCACTGCTCATTAGAAGTAAGACAAGGGATACCACTTCATTTCATTCAAAGTAGCACTTGTCAGATACTGGCTCCTGGGACATAAAGCATAAAAAATAAAGAACACTTGCACCAAGAGAATCCCTCTAAAATATATCCTTCCTTTGTTTCTCATACCAGTATTGTGACACTAACCATTTTCATAGATTTGAAAGGTTGTCCCTTTACATATGATGTGTTCTACTTACAGACATAAAAAATCTGCATTATTGGACTAAAAGCACAATTTCTGTTAATATTTTGGCATTGTCATGCTTTTATCAGCCTTCCGGATACAATGTGCCACAATTAAACATCAATTGTTTTCTGCAAATGTGGATTCCACTATGTACCTAAATGTTCATTTATTGAACTGAAGGGAGTTGCGATCAGTATTTATTGTGCTTGTTATGACCTTTAAACTTTTTTCAATGACTGTTCTTGTCCATTTAAAAAATCCTATCAATCTATTCACTGGGTGTTTCCCACTTTCATAATGATCACCAGCATGTGTGGGGACTTCAGGAAAAAGAGTAATGAATGAGAGCATGTTAATATTTGACAATGACTGATGTAACAGACTCTTGTGAATGATTCATCAGACACTGCTCATGTATAATGTATGTACACACACATGCACACACACACACACATATATATATATATATATATATATATATATATATTTAAAGAGAGAGATTAGCTAGAAGTGAATCATGGTGTAATATTGACAAGAAGAAAAAGCAGCCTGACTCCAGTGAGTAAACTGGTCAGCATTTGCCTGAAATGTATAGGACTCAGTAATTGTCATCTTTCTTCCTTTTCATAAGAAATATATGCTTCTTTGTATATGACCTTATCTCCTTATTAGAGTCAGACTTCAAGAAGAAAAAGTATTTGTTAAAGACTGAATGTATCTTTCCAAAATTCATATGTTGAAATCCTAAAGCTCAAGGTGATGACATTGGAGGTGGCTTTGGGAAGTAACTAGATGATGAGGGTAGGTCCTCATGGATGGGGTAAGTGTGCTTGTGAAAGGACACTCTCCTCTTTCTGCCATTTTTTAATTCAAAGAGAAGAGACTCATTTCCTAAATAAAAAAAAAGACACTTGTCAGACACTGGAAGTGCTGTCATCTTGATCAAGGCCTGCAAATCACCCATAACTGAGTGATATAAATGTTGCTAAGCACTCACTATAGTTTGATACAGCAGCCTTCATGAAAGAAACCTGTACCAGGCAGTAGGCGTGCTGCCTTAACCGTGATGTTTGTTACACTGTGTAGTGAGCAGAAGCTGAAAGAATTTTGAATTTGTATAAATTATGGATATTCAGGGTGATTCTGTTAAGGCGTGGAACAAAAATAGGAGAATTGGAGGTAAAGGTTCTGTCTTCTTAGAGAATATGTAACTTGTGAAAGGAATGTTAGCAGAACACAGAGGGTAAAGACCATTCTGATGAGGTTTCAGAGAGAAATGAAGAAAACATTATTGGAAGCTGAGGGAACGAGAATCTTTTTGATTAAGTAGCAAAAAACTTTTGTGAATAGTTTTCATGTTCTAGTGTTTCACAGAAGGTACACATTTCAAAGGATGGAACTAGATATTTATCTGAGATTTCTAAGAAAAATATTTAAGACGTAATTTGGTTCCTCTGACTACTTGCAACAGAGGCCATAAATTAATTAAAGATGTAAATTGTTAAGCAAAAGGGAATCAGAATCTTTAAACTTGGAAGAATCTCATCCAGTTAACATTTAAAAATGAGAAACATGTGCACAAAAGACAACATGTTTAGAGTTGGCAGTTTGATCATTTTGATAAGGAGATTTGCATGGGTATGAACCAAGGACTTCTTCCACTGTGTCAACAAAAAGCCAGCTGTAAAATTTTACAAGGGCGGGAAAACTGCCCTCTGGGACAAGAGAAAACAGAGATCAGAAAAATGAAGGAAGACTGTCAGAGTCATTAAACCCACAGGACCAGATCATAGAACCATTAAGCTGAGAACATGCACTACTCTTCAAGTGAAGAAGGACACCAAAGTAATTCAACATCATTAGGAGCTGGAGCCATGACCACTTCCACAATGATTTCAAAGTTTGAGACCAATACACAGGAGAGCCATGGGGGTTAGGCTGCCCAATGGAGCCCTTCAGTTGCCATCTCTTCACATGGATGGGGCCAAGACAGAAAGCACAGGATGGGTAGTGCCTTACCAGTGGTGTGAGTGATGTATCATGCCAGTGAGTCCAGAAGGCAGAATGGTTGCCCCAGTGGGCTTAGAAGTCAGAGCTCTGAGTCAGAGAAGGATTCTTCTTCTCGAGTGTTAAAGTTTAACACTATGCTGAGTGTACCACAGATCTGTTTGTTGTCATTACTTACCACATGGCGTGAAATCTTAGGATATATATCCACTTCTTTCTATATTAATAGTGTATTTCTCTTTTAAAATCCTATTTCAGTGCCTGAGTTGTCAGTGAGTAGTAGAGTGCTTGTCCATCACACACAAGAAAAATGGCTACTTAATATTTCCTTAATTTCACTCTAACATACTCATATTCAATCTTTTAGGGATGAAGACTCAGAAGGAATCTCACGTTTCTCTTTTTTATATTTTCCTAAAAGTTGTAGGCATGTATCAGGAAGCATGTAACAAAATAAGTGAGAAAAAATCTCAAACTTATGACAAAAATCAATGTATGAGTGAGGAAAAGGGAATTTTTATCATTCTTCAGTAGTGCTAATAGAATTTATGGGATTATGGAACAGAGACAAAGAGAGACTGAGGAGGAGGTGTCAATAAGAAACAGCTCCTTGAGTTTGCATTTGGAGCGATTTCTTACATCATTTTATCCTAATGGCTGACCAATTGACTATACTCCCATTCACCCCATCTCAAACACAGCAATATGCAATTCTTAAAGGGAAAAAAGTTGCTTTCAAACTGGATTGGTAAACCATCTCAATTCAAACACTAACTTTGGGTAGGAGGGCAGAGGTCACAATTATAAATTTATTAATGTCTATTATATTTAAGCACTTTTAAAAGTGTTTTAATATCACTAATCTTGAGAATCATTCTTTGAGGTTTTATTTAATCCTTCTGTAGATGAAAAATTAAGCTTTATTAGCTTGAGTGATATGTCTAACCTTCTACCATTGGTAAACTCTGTTACAATGACTAGTATTTATTGATTCATTAAAATCTGTGTTGTTTCTTCTATTCTTATACTTATGTGAAGAGATTGCATTTCTGGTATCATATATGATAGTCTAATTATCTTGCAGCATTGTCAGTTTTTTGTTCATTTTGCTTTTGTTTTTCTGATACCCATAAAACAAAATGCTTATTTTTCTCACCTAACAGCACTACTGCCCACGTCCATGTCCTGTGCAGTGACAGCACCGATGATGGTTCCGACTGGAGTGTCCTCATAAACCTCCATGGTGTACAGTGGCTTGCTGAAAACCGGAGGCTCGTCCACATCCAGCACACTGATCTTCACCGTAGCTGTATCTTTAAAGGGGCCCACGGAGTGAAACCGGTGGTCAAGATGAAGGTTGGAGGCCTCTACTTTAAATGTATATGCCTTCTTTGTTTCAAAATCTAAAGGCTGTAGCAAGGACAAATCAAAATGAGGAGGGACTTTTATATTGAATGCTGCAGAAACGGTGAACATTGCTTCAAAACAATTTGCAAGTTGCTACCAATTAATTACACAGCTTTCCAATATTCTTTTTGTTTTATAATTAGCAGATAAGGGAAGTAAAAAGTAAACATTTTAAAGAAATAATGACCCACATGTAGAAGTTTCTGGTAACTTGAAAAGTTGATCTGCAGAATATATTAAATTATGTAATGTACATGAGCTTGTTCTATGAGCAATGTGAAAACTGGTTTTGGAGAACATTACTCTGCTCCTATCCAATTCTGACATCTAGTGGAAGGAAGTAATTATTACAAAATAGATCCAAAAGATGGATAATCAAAGAGGCTCTTTAGATTCAGCTACAAATTAGGTGTTACAAAATATGGAAATTTGTCAAGAATATGTTTTTCTTATTTTGACATTAATACATCTTTCTGTTAAGTACCTTTGATTGTCTAGGTCTTTTTACTAGAAAAGATCTGTGCCAGGATTGAACAATATGCACTGTAGCAATTACGAAAAGAGGGGTTTTGTTTGGGGTCTTTTTACAGTGGGAGGGAAATCCCAGAACTCAACCTAAAATTGGTATGTTCTATAATGCATTGCCAGATGATAACTTTAAACATGTATAATTAATTAAAGAAGGCTCCAAAACGTAACAGAGGAAGTCATTTTCCACATAGTTAATCATGCTTAGTTTTAGCTTGCCATTCCTTATATTCACACCATGCTAAACAGTTTTGCCATCCCATAACTGAAAATATTAGATTCCAGAAATATGGTTTTGCTGTGGTGCTTGTTTTAAGTGACAAGTTTTAGGTCAATGACTTTGATTTCTCACAAAGAAAAGCTAAGCCTATATAGATTTAACATTGTCACAGTGGAACCTTTTAAAGTTTCTCTTCTCTATAGTGAGTCCCTGTAGAGATATTCCAATGATTTGCTAATTGCTGAGTTAACATCTGTTCCTTTCCTTGGTTCTCATGAGGAAACAAAAAGAGGTTTATTTTTCTCTTTTACAGATATAACTGCTGTTTATATACTTCCTCTGAGATAAGGCAAAGAAAACAACAAAAGATCACTCTGTAGTTCTCAAAAACTCACAATTCCATGGAATTTACTACAGTAAAAAGTAATCACTCTCAGAAATAAAATCAAGTCTCTTTCCCAGTATGTTTCTTAAGAGGACTTTTAAATTTATTTTCCCTTTAATCCCTTTGTTTCATTTTATCTAATTCATTAATATTTAATGTTTTTATCTACTATTTGCATAATTTTTAAACTTTATTTCTATGTACTTAATCTCATAATTACTAACATGTACATTGGTTTCCTGCAATTGCCATCTCTTTCCTATCAGAAATTTTAATTTCTCTTAAAAACAATAAAAGTAAAGAATGACTGGCATAATATGCCATAGTTTGTAATATGGTCATTGGTCTCACGAATTGAAATGTAGTATCCAGAAAAAAAGAAGATGCAATTCCAAATAATTTTGACCCCTATAGTTTTATTCCTGTGCTTTGGTAAAGGAATCAGACTCAAGGAAAAAAAATTGCCAGAAGAAGGTGGTAGAATATTATTCAAGGCAAAAAGAAGAAATCATTACTATTACTGAGAACATTTACTTTGGACTAAAGAAGATCAAAGCAAGATAAAACACACTTTAAAGTTTTTGAAGGGTCAACATGTTGAGTATAAATTGACCTTATTTCTGAGTAATTTATTTAATAAAGTAAATTTAATTTGGAAAAAGGAAGAAACCACTAATAAATGAAGCCATTCCACTCTAAATTCATTAAAATATTTTTTAATTATATAAATAGTTTGTGGTGGCAAAGCTGGATGTATATCTTGAGAAAACAGAAAGACGTAAAGAGACACCAGTCTGCTGTTTCTTTACATAAGCATAATATAGAATATTGGCATTTTGTCTAGTGAATGCATTTGAAGAATCAAAAAATTACCCAAATTACTTAGTAGATATCTGAGACAGAATAATATATGAGATGGAAAACTGAATTAGGTAATTTAAATTAAAGACCACATAAATTTTTTTTCTGTTCTTTAAAACTCTAATTGCACTAAAGGTTTTAAGCAATATATTTTTTCTATGGAAATGATCTTTAAATAAGATTACTCTGGTTATATTAGCTTAAATGTTCTTTTGCACAGAAAGTCAGCTGACCTTCCCTGATCCATATTTATTCTCTTTTTAGGCTAGAATCAACTCTTATCTTAAAATGTAAGCATTAGTGTCAATTATTCCCCATTTCTCCCTCTACTTTCTCACATTTCCAACAAGATACGAGAGGAGAATTCATAATCTTCTTCTTTTTTTTTTTGTTGTTTTGAAGACTGCACAGTCTATGCCTTTTAAGATCTACTGACTTATCACAGTAGGCAAAGATTTGGTGGTCAGAGGGATATATATACAGAGATGAAAGAACTTTTTGTACATACAGATTTTTTGCACGTGAGAACTTATATCAAGCAGTGATCAAGAACTGGAGAAAAATTAAGGGAAATGCCACAGTAACATCCTAGGTGAACTTACTTCTTCCTGACCCTCACCCTACACTTGAGAAAATGGGACAGCCCAGATAGAACACAGAAAATCAACAGCTATCTCTTGACTTTACCCACCTATGTGACTGACACCTTTAATGTTTTGGGGGAAATTACTATGACTTTACAATTAATGCCCTGCAATAAGAGAATGACTTGAAGGTAAAATGGAGACAATTTAAGGAGGGGAACCACTGGAAAGGAGAAGTCAAAGAGGGTGTTGGCAGGGTCAATTATGATTGAGATATTTTCATGTATCAAAAGAGAATAATGAAACCTATTTAAAACTGATTAAAGGAGTTTATGACCACAAATTAGTTCTGCAGAAAATACTTAGAGGAAGCCTACACAAATTTGAAGACTGTAAACACAGCCAGAAAAAAAAGTACAAGAGAGAATAAACAACCTATTCAATAAGGAATAGTGAACATGAGAAAAAAACAACAAAATGAGATGAATTACTATGTAACTTTCAATATTAACACAGAATATTAATGACCTCATCCTCAATCCAAAAGCACAGAATGCTGAGTCAGTTGCAAAAGATGCATCTCACTGACAGGAATCATGTCTGATAAAGAAGACTTCAGACCAAAACTAGACAGAAGAGACAATGAAAATCACTTCACATTAATAAAGTGAACAATACATCAAGAAAGAGTCATAATTCTTGACACATATAAATCAAATGTCAATGTACCAACTTTCATTGAAAAGCAACAGCAACAATAAAATACTACTCAACAGCACAGATAGACTTTAGCACAATAACAGTGAGAGACTTCAATACTCTACTCTCACCAATAGCTTAACAAAAATATCAACTAAGGAACTTCAGATTGACACTATAGATGAAATGGATTTAGCAGACAACTAGAGTATTTCATCCAGCTACTGCACAAAACATATTCTCAGCTAATGAAGCAACAAATTCACCCAAACCCCAAGAAATTTTTTAGCTAAATGGGCTGAATCTGATTGCCTGAGAAAAATATTGGCTGGACAAACTGGTTGAAGGCTCCCAATTCAGCCCAGCAGTGATGGGCTAAACCCACTTAGCCCAGTGTCTCTATCCAAAGAGAGATAGGAAGCCCAAAGGCTAGCTAGCTAGAGCTCATCATCCAGACAAGCTCATCATCTAGACAAGGAAGGAGCCAAAGTGAACTGACCAGGTAGCTATAGCACTTGACATACTGCTTAACAGAGAAGCATGTTCATATACACTAGTAACAGGAGCTATCCACTTCTCACTACCCAAATGAAACATTGAACTGGATGGAGGCAGAGGTGGAAAATGTGAAAAAAGCTTGTTGTGGACAAACCAGAATAGCTATTGAGTTCCCTGAATAGGGAAAAACACACTCTGAAAGCTGTAAAGTGCTTTCTAACACACTAGCTATATTTGGAAAACTAATCACTGACCTCAATGACTACTTCACAAGCCTAGATATTTCCCACCTCACTCTAGAAACTGCCCTAATACATAGACCTCTCCCACACTCACTTCCCCTGAAGTATCATCTGGACAATCTAGGGTTCTGAGGCACTCAACAGAAGAACTTTAGACAAAAACTCAAGAACCAGAAATTAGAGGAGAGCAACCAGGAGAGAATCTGTGTATTTGTAAAGTACAGAAGACATTCACTGTTCTCCTTAACAAGGAAGAAATATTGTCTTAAAAAAGATTTAATTTCCTTATCCTTTCTATATTCTTAAATTTTCCTTCTTACATTTTCAAATGTTCCTTTTTTTTAATTTTTTCTTCACTTTTCCTATCTCTTGTTTACAAACCATCTAATTGGTGATTTATTCTATAGCCTTCTTCTACTTTCAAACTTTCTATCCACTTACAATCCCTGACAAAAGCAAATTTCTCCAGAACAATTGATAGTTGAATTGTATCTCTACACACTAGAGTTTGTTTCTCTATAGTCCTTACTCTTCACTCCATTTCTCCATTTCTCCCAATCTTCCCTCCTCCTTATCTCTTCCCCCATGCATAGGTTTTTATTTTTAATTTATTCATTTATTCATGAGTGCATACATTGTTTGGGCCATTTTTCCCCCCTGCCCCCACCCCCTTGCTTCCAGAAAGAACCTGTTCTGCCCTCTTCAATTTTGTTGAAGAGAATACATAAGCAATAATAAGAAAGACATAGCATTTTTGCTAGTTTGAGATAAGTATCAATACACAGAGAGATTCCTAGCATTGCTTCCATGCAAATGTTATGTTACAACCTGAATTGATTAATCTCTACCAGGCCTCTTCACTACTTCCGGGTCACTATCCCATAGTGGCCTCTTGTCAGTTTAAGTTTACTATATTAGCTCCTCTACAGTGGGCAGATCAAACTCTTTCAAGTTTTGGGTTTCCTACTTTCCCTATTCTTCCTCTATTAGTTCTCCCCTTAGCAGGTGAACCATGTCCAATAATATTACTGCATTTGTTTTAGGTCTAAAGTCTTCATATGAGGGAGAACATACAATTTTTGGCTTTCTGAGCCTGGCTAACTTCACTTAAGATGATATTCTCTAGTTCCATCCATTTACTTGCAAATGACAATATTTCATTCTTCATGGCTGAGTAAAATTCCATTATGTATAAATACCACATTTTCTTAAACCATTTGTCAGTAGAGGGGCATCTTGGTTGTTTCCACAACTTTGCTAATGTGAATAGGGCTGCAATAAACAAGGGTGTGCAGCTGCCTCTGGAGTAACCGGAGTCACATTCCTTTGGGTATATCCCTAGGAGTGGGATTGCTCAATCATATGGCAACTCTATGTTTAGTTTTTTTAAGAAGCCTCCATATTGTTTTCCAGAGTGGTTGTACTAGCTTGCATTCCAACCAGCAGGGTATGAGGGTTCCTTTTTCCCCATATCCTCACTAGCATTTGTTGTTGGTGGTGTTTTTGACAATAGCTATTCTAATAGAGGTGAGGTGGAATCTTAGTGTGGTTTTGATTTGTATTTTTTTATAGCCAGAGATGGTGAGCATTTTTTTCATGTGTTTTGTGGCCATTTGGTTTTCTTCTTTTGAAAAAGTTTTCTTTAGTTCAGTTGCCCATTTCTTTATTGGTTCATTGATTTGGGGGAGTTTAGTTTTTTGAGCTCCTTGTATATTCTGGTTATCAGTACTTAATCTGATGTACAGCTAACAAATATTTTCTCCTACTCTATGCATGATTTCTTCAGGTTAGAGACCTATTTTTTTGTTGTGCTGAAGCTTTTTAATCTCATGTAGTCCCATTTGCCTATCCTTTCTCTTACAAAACAATAGCAATAAAAATAGCATGGAACTGACATAAAAACAGATATGAAGAGCAGTGCAACAGAATAGAGGACCCAGATATGAATCCACACAGCTAGCCCACCTTATTTTTGACAAAGGTGCCAAAAACATGATGGAAAATACATAGCCTCTTCAACAAATGTTGCTGGGAAAAGTGGTTACCTACCTGCAGAAAACTGAAACTAGATCCATGTCTATCATCCTGTACTAGTATTGACTCAAAGTGAATCAAGGACCTTAATATCAGATCCAAAACTCTAAAGCTAGTACAGAAAAGAGCAGGGAATACTCTGGATGCAATAGGTATAGGCAAGGACTTCCTCAATAGAACCCCAGGAGATCATAACTTTTTACTTCTAGACAAACAAGTTTTATTTAAAAGCCCCAATCAATTAATTTAATACAGATGTGTAAATCTCAAAAACTAGGCATAAGAAACATGAAATGGCAGGTGAATATGACTCCTCAAAAGCTCAACAATCATATAACAAAGAGCAATTAATGAAATGAATAAAGATATGTAATAACACGTCAATAAAAGTAGAATATGAATAAGCAGCTAAATGAATTCAACAAGAATGCAAAAAAAATGAAATGGATTCAAACAGGATAAAAAGAAGATGAGTGAAGTCAAATAGGATACAAGTAAGTAGATAAATAATATAAGGAAGACAATGTAACACGCGAAAAGAAATTTCAATAAAGGTATAGAAAGCATAAGAAATGTATTTATGCTCTGGAAATGAAAAGATCCTTAAGTCAAATAACAACTTCATTTAAAATCCTTTCCAGGAGACTGAATCAAGTGCAAAAGAGAATTTTAGTGCTTAAAGACAAGTATATATAATAGAAAAACATATATGTATATGAAGAAATATAAATAAAATATGCAAGAACACTGTGAGTCAATTCAAATGTCAAATCTGTAAATCATGTGCACTGAAGGAGAACAGGTGAAGGTAAAGGCATAGGAATCATACTCTAAAATATAATAGCAGAAAACTTCCCAAATCTTGAGAAAGACAAGCTCATCCAGATACAGAAGGTCTCTTGGATTCCAAGCAGTCATGATCAGAACATGATCCCTCCACAGCATATTTTAGTTAAAACATTAAGTACAGAGAACAATGGAAGAATATTGAAACATGACGGGAGAAGCTCCAAGTCAACTCTGATTGTAAAACCATCAAAATAATAACAAAGTTCTCAAATGAAATCTTAAAATGATGGAAGGTGTGAAATGAGGTGTTTCAAACTCAATGAAAATAACTTCAAACCTAGATTACACTACTCAGCAAGGCTATTGTTCACAATTGAAGGAGAAATGAAAGTTTCTTATGGTAAGCAGAAACAAAAGCAATTTATGACTACTAAACCAACACTGCAGGAATTTGAAGGAATCCTACACAGAGAAGATGAAGGTAAACCAAGCTAGGAAATATGGGGATAAATAAATTTCATCAGATGTGTAGAAAAACAAATGAAGAACAGGAAAGAATAAAACAGTAAGACAAATATTTAAAAAAAACAACAAAATATCATGAATGAACACATATCTTTCAATATTCAAACTGAATATAAGTTGTCTCAATTCCACAAAAAAACATAGATTGGCAAACTGGATTAAAAACCAAGACCCAACAATTTGTTGTCTATAAGAAATTCATCTTGCTTACAAAAACAAACATTGGCTTAAGTGAAAGGGTAGAAAAAGATTGCCCAATACCTGACTTCATAAAATAAACACTACTGGAAAGTACAGATAGCGGGATACTTCAGTACCCTATTAACACCAATAGATAAGTTATCCAGAAAAAAATCAACAAAGAAACCTACAATGAAATGGCACCTAGAAATAGTACAGAGTATTTCATCCAGAAACAGCACAATATTCCTCTCAGCAGACTACAGAGCTTTCTCCATACTAGATCATATTTTAGAATATAAATTAAGTTTTAACTAAGTAAGGAAGTAATGATAACTTTCTGGCCACAGTGGAATAAATCTAACAAAAAAACAGCAGAAAATATTCAAACACATGGAGACTAAACAACATATAGTTGAATGGCCAGTGAGTCATTGAAGAAATATGGGGTAAACAACTAGTTCCTAGATTCCAAGAAAAATGAAAATGTAGCCTATGAAAACCTATGGGATTTAGTAAAAGCATTGCTACAGGGAAAGTTTAGAGCTATGAGCACATATATATAAAAAAAATAGAGATATCTTAAATAAATGACCTAATGTTGCACATCAAGCAACTAAGAAAAGAAGAAATTAAATCCAAAACTAGCAGAGAGAAAAAATATAAAAATTAAAACCAAAATTAATGAAATACAGACTCCAAAATCTCTACAAAGAATCAAAGAAATATAAAATCAGTTCTTTGAAAACAAAAATATGACTGACAAACTTTAGCCAATCTGTTTTGGAGGGAAAAGACCAAAATTAATAAAACTAGGGATAATAAAGGGGCTATCACAACAAGTGTCAATGAAATCCAGAGGATCATTAAAGAACACTTCAAAAATATATATTCAAATATACTAGAAAATATAAGAGAAATGGACAAATTTTTAAATGCGTTTGATCAACCAAAATTGAACCATGAGTTTGAAGTAATAATAATAAATCTCTCAACAAAGAAAAACCCAGGATCCTATGGATATATTACTGAATTTTACCACACCTTTAAAGAACAACTACTACCATACTCAAACATTTTAATGAAATGGACACTCATTCTATGAAGACATTATTTCACTCATTCCAAAACTGGAAAAGGATACAACAAAAGAGAATTATTGAGTAGTTTTTTAATAAACATAGAAACAAAAGTTGTCAATAAATTACCTGCAAACCAAATTCAGCAAAACACAAGAGATCATACAACATGATCAAGTTGATTCCATTGCAGGGTTGCAACGATGTTTCAATAAATACAAATCAATGAACACATATACAGCATATAAGCAGAATCAAGGACAAAATTCACATGATCATCTCAATTGATGCAAAAATGGCTTTGACAAAATTCACTACACCTTTATGAGGAAAGCTCTAAAAAAATTAACAATAGAAGGAATGGTACTTCAACAGAATGAAGGCATATGGGACAAGCCTCCGTTCCCAACATCATACTGAATGTGGAAAAACTGAAACCATTTCCACTAATGACAGGAATGAGACAAGGTTTTCCATATAGCTTTTCTGTATACCAACAATGAACAGAATGTGAAAGAACTCAGGAAAGCAACCTTATGCACAAGAGCTTCAAAAGAATAAAATACCTAGGAACAAATTTAAATAGGGAATTGAAAGACCTTTATGTTGAATTTTATATCTCTGAAAAAGGAAATGGAAGAAGTCAACAGAAGATAGCAAGATCCCCCAGGCTCTTGAGATTGCCAGAATCAAAATCGTGAAAATGGCATCAAATAATCAAAGCAATCATGAGCAAAAGGAGTACTTTTGGAGGTAGCACAATACCTAACTTCAGATTATGCTACAGAGTCATTGCAATAAAAATAGCATGTACTGGCCTAACAGCAGACACAAAGACAAATGGAACATAATAGAAGACCCAGATAAAATCTACACTGCTCCAGTCCCTACACTGAAGAGGCAGCCTACAGAATGAGATAAAGTCTTTGCCAGTTATACATAAAACAAGAGATTAATAACCAGAATGTATAGGGAGCTCTAAAATCTAAACTCCCAAATAATCCACAACCTGACTAATAAATGGATACATGAACTAAACAGAAATTTCTCAAAAGAAAAAATATAAATTGCTAATAAGTTTATGAACAAATGCTCAACATCCCTGGCCATAAAGGAAACGCAAATCAAAACTACCCTAAAATTTCACCTCCCTCCAGTCAGAATGGCTGTCATCAAGAACACAACCAACCACAGATGCTAGTGAGGATGTAGGGAAAAAGAAATCCTTGTACACTATTATTTTGAATGTAAATTTATGAAATCACTATGGAAAGCAACATGGAGGTTCCTCAAAAACTAAAAATGGAACTAGCATATGAACCAGAGTAACTACTCTTGGGTATATGCATAAAGGACAGTTAGTTCAGGATATAATAGAGACATGTGCACACCCATGTTTCTTGTAGCACTATTTGCAACAGCCAACCTATCAGCCCAGATGTCTTGCAACTGGTGAGTGGACAAAGTAAATGTAGTTCATATACACAATGGGGGATAGTTCAATTATGAAGAAGAATTAAATTATGTAAATGTGTGAAATTGTAAGTCAGGTTCAGAGATAAAGGTCACATGTTTTATCTCATATGTGGAAACTAGAAAGAAAAAATAAATATATACATAAATAGCTGGATTATCATACACAGATATACACAAATTAAACATGTTTGTTATAGAGGGATTGTTTGAGGAAAACTGGGGGAAGCAGGAGAGGAATGGAGGATAGAGAGTGAATAATAACAGAATAGATATAACAATGCCCTGAGAGCTGTTGATTGACAGGGGGTACGGGATGGGTAGGGTAATAGAGAGCAATAGAGGGGTTAATCTGACAAAAGTACAGCATGTTCATGAGTGACATACCATGGTGAAAACTCTGAGCAATCAATACACACTTAAAAACTGATAGACAGGAATATGAAATAGGTTCTGTTCAGGGGTGAATACTAGTGAGGGGGGAGGGTGATTGGAGAAAGTGAAGGAAGGTGAATATGGTCCATGTACTTTATATACTTGTTTGAAAATAAAACCATGAAAGCCATTGAAATTATTTTAAGAATAGAGGAAAAGGAAACAAGGAAGGATGAGGGAGGGGTGAATCTAATCAAGGTACATTGTAAGTCTAGTGAAAATGTCACAATGAAATGTCCCTGTACAAGTAATGTGTGATAATAAAATGCTCAAAAGGAAGAATGAAAGTATATTTTCAGAAAACGGAGGGAATTAGAGAGTATTGTGTTAAGCAAAACATGCTTTTCCTCATATACATATGATATGTATATATATTTATATATATATAGATATATAGATATATAGAGAGATAGATATATAGATATATATATAGAGAGAGAGAGAGAGGGAGAGAGAGGGAGAGAGAGCTAAGGAATAAAAATAAAGAATAAAAAGAAATAATGGAGAACAATTTTGGGGGAGAACCAATGGGAGGTGGAAGAGGGAAAAAGGAGAGTGGGGGAGAGATGATGTCTGAAGTACATTGTACACGGTATAACTACATGTGAAAGTTTATAATGAAACCATAACTATCATATACAAAAGTAGGCAATTCCATCATAAAACCACAAAAAAGTAAATTATACTGGTAACCACTAAGCTTGAAAAGAGACTCCAAGACTCAGATCACATCAGAGCCCCAGTGCACACCTTAATTCATTCTGAACATCTCTGAATAATCTACTTACAGTACTGATATTTTTGGCCATCTTTATACTTTGCTGTTCTATTGCTTCAGTTTTTATGATGATCATGTATCATTTTTACCAATACAGTAACACTATCACTCACAGAAAAATTTTAAATTATTTAAAATGAGATTCTTCTTTATCCAATGTCTACTATGTCTTAATGGTCAACAGAAAGGAAAACTGTTAATGAATACAAATGATTGAAGGATTTAAGTTTATTTGAAACGGACTGCACATACAGTGGAAAATCAGACTTATATCAAACTTAACCAGAATGAAAAGACACTAGGAATAAGTTCATTGAAGTAGGTTTATTATACCAGAATGAACAATAAAGACCGTATGTTCAGAACAAGTATTATTTGGAAGGAAAATCAACTTTTCCATAACATAGTTTTTCAATTCTTGTTTGGGAGAAGATGTGGGACAGTTTGTGAATATCTTACCATAACCGAGGAAAGAATTTAAGTCTAAACACATATCATTAATATTTTTGCCCCTGTACTGCTACATTCACAGCCCCCAACATTATTTGATATACAATAGATATTATTCAATAGTGAGAATGTCTCTGTAACAAAGGGAAAAATAAAATGAATGCGGATATTTTCAAAACTTAGTGTTAAGAGCATTTGTAATAAAAATTTTCAGAAATAGAAGCTTATAATTAAAATGAAATTACCAGGCAAAATAAAATACATAAATGAAGAAATATGTATTCTAAATATATCTAAATATTATAATAGAACTATTTATAAACAATCCATTTACTCTTTCTGTGGAAAGTTATTACTACATTCTATATTTTTGTGAAACATAAAATTTTAACAAATCAACTTAAAAATTATAGGCATTATTTCAATGCCTGCAATTTAGTGACCAGTCCTTTTAGAACAAAGCCAGTTGCATATCAAAAATGCAAGAGCATCCATTACTTCTTGTTACCGATTTTCAGTGATTATTTCTCTAAAAATGACAACATAGTTCATCAAAAATTATAATTGCTTAAGAAAAATATATGTCCTATACATATGCAGTTTAAATTTTCACTCTCCCATAGTGCAGAAATCTTTTTCTTATATCTATCACTCTTCACAATAATTGAAAGTAAAGCTTTCCAAATTTATATTATAATGTAGAGCAAGCTGTGTGACTTTGAAAGAGATTATTTTCTACTCTGAGCTTCAGATTTCAAAATTGTGGAATTAGTAAAATACTAGTTTCTGAATACTTTTCAAAATATATTGAACCTTACATTACATACAGTTAAGAAGAAAATCAATTCATTGCAAGTGAAAACAGTAAACAGACATAAGATGTACTTTTAGCCAACAAAATCCTTAAAGACTCTTTATAATTCAACAATTTTCTTTGATTATGGTGACAAAAACATAGATAATGAATTTTGAGGGGGTTTAAAATACAACAGGAAGAATCAAATATGTTTTAAATACAAGTTCCACAAATATCATTTAAGCTTTTGATGGCAATGGTGACATTTGAAGAAGAAAGTAAGAGTATCTTTGACTGCAGGGCTTGAGAAAGCCTTTACAGAGAGAAAAGAGAAATATTGAATAAAAGTAAAGAATTAATGAAGACATTCACATGGGGCAGGATCTTCTGTGCCAAACGTGAATTAGCTCAATGACTTAATGGACATATTACAATGAATTTGGTATAGGTGAAATGAAATGTAGTTGTGTGTGTATATGTGTTTGTGTGTGTGTGTGTGTGTGTGTGTAAGATGGTAACAGAAATTATGCCATCTGTTGTTTCATTACTAACAATGGGAAGCAGAAAAAAATATCAAATGTTTTCTTCCTTTTACTTATGCACTAAGAGATATGTTGAAGGACGGTAAGAGTGAGGCTGGACTACTCTATGGAGCATGGGGAAAGGAAAAGAAAGGAAAGAAAAAGAGAATGATAGAGCTTCAATAAAATTATAAAATACAACATCTGTGAAGGTAAAGAAAATAAGACGTTTATTTAAAGCTGTTGAAAATGGTTGGGAGTAAAGGAGTTAGGGAGAGTAATGGAGGGGCCTGAATGAAACAAAGTAAAGTTTACCCACAGTGGGGATATATGGATAAACCCCTTTGGACATCAACTTGATTACCAATCATGAAAAACAGGACTGTAAAATAGGTACAGTGTGTGGGAGGGTATTAGGGGGAGCAAGGAGGGTGAATGAAGGAGATTAAGTTTGGGTATATGCTTGATGGACTTCATACACCTATATGAAATATAAAAAAGAAACCTCTTGAAATTGTCTTAAGTGGGGTGAGGAGGGTGATGGGAGAAGAGATGAGGGAGGAGATGTAACTAATGTACAATATAAACCTAATCAGAATTGTCACTATGAATCCCCTCCTGTAAAGAATATATCATAATCAAAAAATAAAAGTGAGGCTGGGAGAAAAGCCATTTACATTGATGTAAAACTGTAACAAAGAGCATTGTAAGCTGACATAGAGGAAGAGAAAGCAAAGTTGTAACCAGGTTCAGGAGAACTCAAGTGGAAATGTTCATGTCCTACTTAGTAGAGGATGGTCTTATAGGAATGGAAACAGCCTGAGAATTTTCCTAGACTTTTGGTTTAAGAAACTGGAAAGGAGAAAATATGAGTAGACACAGTTCTCTTGGGAGCAGAAAAGGAAACGAACGTATATATTATGAATTTGAAAGAATTATGGAACAAGAAGTAAGAAAACTATAAAATGACAGAAAAAAATCTGCATTGTTTATATCAATTTGGGATTATTCTAAAGTTGAGACTCCTAGAAAATTTAGGTAAGGTGTTTAGAACAGAAGATCCAGATATAAACCACACATCTATAGCCAATTGATCTTCGACAAAGGAGCCCAACACACAATGGAGAAAAGTCAGCCTCCTTAACAAATGCTGCTGGGAAAATTGGATATCCACATATAGAAGAGTGAAACTAGATTCTTGTCTTTCACCCTGTACCAAAATCAACTCAAACTGGATGGAAGACCTTAAAATAAGGCCTGAAAGTTTGAAACAACTCCAGGAAGCAGTAGAATATACACTGGAACAGGTAAGTATATATAGGGAATGCCTTCCTAAATAGAACTCAAAAGGCTCAAAATCTAAGAGAAACAATGAACAAAAGGGACTGCATCCAACTAAAGAGCTTCTGCACAGCAAAGGAAACAGTCACTATAATCAAGAGACAGTCCACAGAATGGGAGAAAATCTTTGACAGCTACCCATCCAATATGGCACTAATATCCAGAATTTACAGGGAACTCAAAAAACTCAGCCCCCAAAGAATCAATACCCTGATGAAGAAATGGGCACATTAAACAGGCAACTCTCAAAGGAAGAGGTTCAAATGGTCAGTAAATACATGAAGAAGTATTTAACTTCCTTGGTTATAAAAGAGATGTAAATCAAAATAACTCTTAGATTTCATCTTACTACAATTAGAATGGTCATAATCAAAGGTAAATAACAACAAATGCTGGCGAGGATGTGGCAAAACAGGAACGCTTGTTCACTGCTGGTGGAAATGCAAATTAGTACAACCACTATGGAAAGCAGTATGGAGATTCCACAAAAAACTAGAGATAGAACTGCCATATGATCCAGTGATACCACTCCTGGGCATCTACCTAAAGGAATTTAAGACAGGATACAGTAGAGACACCTGTACGCTGAAGTTCATTACAGCACTATTCACAATAGCCAAGCTTTGGAAACAACCCAGGTGACCTACTACTGATGAATGGATCAAGAAATTGTTGTATATGTACACAATGGTATATTACTTAGCCATAAGGAATTATGTGGTTTGAAGGTAAATGGACGCAATTGGAGGGCATAATGTTAAGCGTAGTAAACCAGGATCAGAAACACAAAATCCACATTTTCTCTCATGTGTGGAAGATAGATCCAAAGATAAATGTATACACAAAAACAGTCATGATCATATACAAACTCAGATGTAGAACATGTTTGTAACAGTGGAGCTGCTCTATGGAACTCAGGGAAAGAGAGAAAGCAAAAGAGAATAATGGAACATCAGTAATATCACATAACATAAGATATGAAGGTAGAGGATATAAGGATGTGTATTGAAAGCTGTTGAAATATGGGAGGTGGGGCGTAAAGAGGTAAGGGAGAGTAATGGAAGGGGTTAAATGAACCAAAAGTAAAGCACACTCACAGTTGGCATACATTGAAACACCCTTTTGAATATCAACTTAAATATTAATTATGAAAAACAGCACTATAAAGTAGGTACAGTGTGGGGGTGTACTAGTGGGAGGTGCAAGGGTGAAGGAAGGAGATTAAAGTGACAGTATATGGCAGATGGACTTCATATACCTATATGAAACAGAACTACGAAACCTCTTGTAATTGCTTCAAGTGGAGTGTGGAGAGGGTTGAGTGGGAGAGATGATGGGGGCAATGTACATAATGTACAATATAATTATCATCCAAATTGTCACTGTGAATCCCCCCCCAGTGTAAGGACTATATCCTCAAAAATTTTTTTTTAAAAAACAAGGTGAAAATAAATATTGAGAGAACTGGGAACATATTTACAGATACCAAAACACTACTTATTTTTCTTTGAACTTAGGCATGTCAGAGTTCCTAAAAGAGGAGTGAGTTAAACTTAATAAATAATGGTGTATGTTTGTGTACATAAAATATTGCAATTATTTTCTTGTTCCTAAAAGTTATTCAAAAATTCACCACATGAGGGTGATGTTATCAAATTATGTGATTCAGAATGAAGCTAGTCATAAGATTACAGGAAAAAAGTGTTTTGTGAGTTTTACTAAATAATGGTTACATATAGAATAAAATGCCCAAAAGAGTAAGTTAAGACCTTAGCCTGTTTATGGAAAGATTCGTATGAAGAGTAATTGATTTTATTTATGTTTAAGATCATGTTGTTTTAGATTTAATTTATGTTGATTTGAAATGACATAATATGACAGTTAACATCAAAATGTCAAGATTTTTAAAGTTTTGACTGTTTAACATATTTCATAATAACTAATAACTTTGCTATTCTTCATTTCAAACAAATGTATCATTATTTGTTAGATTCTAACAGACATTTTTATTGAAATGGTACAGAACTGTTTGAGGAAGTATATATGATATTAATTTCTCCTTTTGATTAACTTAAATATTTACTCTATCATTTTAATTACTCAAATTGGTAAACCAATAAAATGAAAACAAAAGTATTTCTGTAAATATATTTGTATTTTCAATCCTTGGAAGATTTTGACTCATGGAACCTTATATTTGTAGCTATATTGAATAAATATTCCTTTTATTTTCATTTATCCAATGGCAAATAATTATTGACTAAAATATATTTCATTTATCTTTTCATTAAGAACACTTTTTTAAAATTTAAAATATCTTATTTTCTCATCATAAATTTAGACCTCTTCTTGAGATTGGACATTTAAGAAATTTCCTCTGGCTTTGTTAGTCTTTCTATTGCTACATTGCTAAACAACATACCACAGATTTCAGTTTTGTATTCTTTGTTAAGGGGAATATGATGTGAAGGTAAAGAAAGAGTAGTTTTATTTTGTGTTTGTTCTTACCAATATGTTGTGCCTTGGAGAGACTTATAAAGCTTCATAATGTTACTGTGAATTTAAAGTGACACAGTGAAATGACATTCTGCTTCATAGAATGAAACAAAGTTGAGGTTAAAAAATAAAACAAATGAAAATGTCTTTCTTCATTATCCACAGCTCACATGAACATGAACACCATTCTTACCCACCTGTATCCTCAGTCCACAGATGAAAAAAGAGAGACGGCGTATAGTACATGGGAAGCAAATACAAGATTTTAAAGACAAAACAATAATGAAAATAAGTGTTACAGAACATGAGCATTTTAATGTTTAAGTGAATTTAGAAAAGAAAAACTCTGAAATCATGCTTTCTTCCTTTCCTGGAGCTTACAATCTTTTAGCCAAAAAATCAAAATGACTGCTTATTTAAAAAGTGCTACTTATACATATGTAGACTTCATTTACTTTCTAAATGTATTTATTATAATTAAATATATGATTCCTGTATGAATTTGGCTTGAATCAAAATCCTTGCATTGTAATTCTATGCTGAGCAATTGAAGGGGGAACTTTCAAAACTAATTTTAAGTACATTATGGAACCCAAATGCTACTGTTGATGTTTACATTCAGGTTTATTTTGAAACAAATTATTCATCAAGGGCTCATAATGTCAGTAAGTGCAAAATAGATTCTGAGAATTTACTGAATATATATATTTTCATAGTATTATTATACTGTCTTGATCCAAAAAAGATTTTGTATTAAAGAACTGAAGTTTTTAAAATATTTTTGAAATTTTAATGGACTTTATCTATCTGGATATTTTGCCTTTATATAAAATCATAGTGCCATTTCAATTAAGAAATACACATATTCCACAGAATACAATGTATGCAATGGATATATGATACACAATATATGATAAACATAGATATCTAAACAATTTTTAATTTTTTTATAAAAACCAATTTTTTTTTAGATTTCAGATGTAGTTCACTGTTGATAATTTGTTTTTTTTTTCAGTACTGGGGCTTGAACTCAAGGCCTATACCTTGAGGCACTCCACCAGCCCTTTTCTGTGATGGTTTTATCAAGATGGGTTCTCAAGAACTATTTGTCTGGCAGGCTTTGAACTATGATAAGTCTGATCGCTACGTCCAGAGTCGCTAGGATTACAGATGTGAGCCACAGGCGCCTGGTAATTTTCTTTTCAATGAAATAAAAGGTAGAGATTGCCTCTGGTGAATTATTATTTAGAAATGAAAGCATATTATTTAAAAATCCATGTATTCTATTAGACTCTGTAAGTACTCAAATGCTTAGTGTGGTTTATTGGTGACCAGAATAGTTATGAAATTATGCTTTGATTGTTCCTCAAAATTTAACTAGAATCTCACCAATTCTCAAAGGCTCCTTTTGTATAAGCATCATGATCCACATCTAATCAATTTTGTGAATTATTTTTATGTTTTCTTCACTGACCTATTTCTATCATTATTTTCTAGTAATCGCTGTCCTCAAAGCATCCAGAGAAAGTTGACACTAGATGTGACTTATATCTAAACTCACCATAGCTTAACATATTCTGATCAAATTCAGAATCTTGGCCTGACCTTCAAGACTGCCCATGCCATGAAGATAAATAATTATTCACCCACCAGAGGAGGAAGCTTTTTAAAATTTAGAGACATACTTTCCAGATTGACTATCTACATTATCTAAATCATTTTTAATAGTTAAGGTTACTCATAATTTTATAAACCTCAATCTTTGTCCATTATAAAACATGAAAAATTATCAAAAATTAAACAAAATAAACATGAATCACCTTATTAAATTTTCATAGACAAAAAGCTTAAGATGAGTTTTCACTGAGTGAAAATTTACATAAGTGAATCATTATTTTCAAAGATTAATTTATTTTGACATGATGAGATAAAGAACTATAGTTAGCACAACTTCCTGTTCAAACTTGTTAAAAGTAAATAAGAATCAAAGACATTTCTCCAGATTGACAGTAAAGTATTGATTACTTATTGACATAGAAATTATATGTAAATATATTTAAAATAAATATATGCTTTTAATAGATACATAAATATATACGAATACATGTATGTGGTACTAACTCTTTTGTATCCCAATAATACTTTATACATGATTTCACGCTTACGTATTATGATCTGTTGATGTAAAGTATTTTGTATAATTTTTTTCATATTGTTTTTTAGTTTTTGTTGGGACTGGGACTTGAACTCAGGGCTTTACAGCTGAAAAGTAGGTGCTCTACCACTTGAGCCACACCCCAGTCCAATTTGCTATGGTTATTTTGGAGATGAGGGCTTGCCAACTATTTACCCACACTGGCCTCAAACCACTATCCTCCCCATGTCAGCCTGATTGGCATGAGCTCCTTGTGTCCGGTGATTTTTCATATTCTTAGGAAAATTTATATTTGTTTTATTTGCACTGATGCTTGAAGAAACATTTAAAGTTCTTTTTTTGGAACACTTTTAGTTAAAAAGTTTAAGTGGTAAGACTTTTCATAAATCTGTTCCCAAAGGAAAAGAGAAAAACAAAGTAAATAATAAGCAATAAAGTAAGAAAGCTTATAAAAATTTGATACATTTCTCTAAGTATACTTTTCAATTTCAGCATGAATGCATAATTTTACTCAGTATGATAGTGTGAATTAATTAAATTTCTATTGCAAGCACAGTTTATATGCATTTGTTGTAATAAAAATAAGATTAATAATTATATAAATATGCTTTTAAAGATTTTTTTCATTATCATTTATATTATTTCTTAATGAATTCAGAGTTCCTGAGCAATTATGGGAAAATGGCCTGATTAATGGGACAGAACTCAAAAGTATTCTCCTGGTTTAAAATAATCACAAATAATATGATCAAAGTATATTTTAAACATGTATGAAATGTCATAATGAAACCCCTTACTTTATACAATTAATACACACTAACTTTTACAAAGCCAAAAAAAGCTATATGGTAGGAATTACTGGTCAAATTCCCTATTAATTCTCATTAGTCACAAGACAATATAGTCTTGCTTGCAGATATGCCATATGGAGATTATAGACAGAGCTCTCTCAGAGGCTTTCATTTCAGCTGTAAAGCACATTAAAACCAGCACTAATTGTGTTTGTCATACTGGAATGGAATCACTTCAAATTACTGACTTCATTTTCTTATGTCAATACCTAACATTTTCATTACCTGGAAATACATCAAACGTAAAAGAAAATTCATCATTTATAAAAAGAATCATTTATCACTTAAATATGAATAATAAAATGATCACAATTAGTAAAACTGCATGATAGATGATGCAGCCTGGGTTTAATAGAGTGTACTTTGCAAAAGGGATGAAAATACTGAATTAAGTGAGGTCCATTTTTCTGGCTGAACTTCATTATTCAAAATTAATATAATTTTCTTTAGTATGGAAACATTCTAAATACCTCAAATATAATCAATATTTCTCTTACTTGCATTTATATGCTCCTAATGCCATTACCCAATAAAAAATGAAAATATATAGACCAAAGAGAATAATTTCTTTCTAAGGGAATGAATTCTAACAGTCCAACAAAGTTAGCTTTTCTTTTTGACATCCCCTTCCATGCTACTCAGTTTACCATTTCTAAACAGCTAAACATCATTGTATCACAGTCTCTCTCTCTCTCTCTCTCTCTCTCTCTCTCTGTCTCTCTGTTCCTTCTTTGTGTCGCGTTTTATTTTTGCTTTGCCTCTAATAACTCTCTGAAGCCCTCTATCCCCCTGTCTTATTTCCTCCACTCCTCTGATTATTAAAGTGACCCTCAATCACATTCCTCCAGTATGATCTCAATTACTACCAATAATGTGCTGAATTAGGTATTTATATTCTTAGGAAAGTCAAAATTTGGTCAACATCAAGTCTGGTAGAATAAATGTTTATTCTTGGATGGTATTTTGAAATTAGTATTTTGCCCACATTTAGAGCAAGAAAATATATTTATAATTAAACTCTGCTAAGAATGTTTAAAGTTATGTAATCAAACTGACAGCCCTGGTTGTTCAATATAAAATAGAATCACAAAGTAACTGCCTGTGAGAGCGAATATTTCATAGTTACCAGTGTTATTTTCAATATGGCTACTTAAGGAAAAGTCATTTTCCATTTCTGTTCTTTTGTTATTATTAGGTAGGCCACCATCTAAAAAAAAGTCTAAGTACCTTTTTCAGTTTGATGATTCCTTCTTGTGTATCCTCATCTGTGATGATGTCAAACAAATTTCCCCCATCTCCTGGAACAATATTGTACTCAATTTCTGCATTTTGTCCAAAATCAGGATCCACAGCTCTTATTCTTCCAATAGCCGAGCCAATAGGAGAAGACTCAGGAACTTTCAGATGGAAGATGCCTGTTGAAACATACAGAATTTGCATAACAAGTGGAGATGAGAAAGTGCACAGTAAGACTATCATATTTGAAGAATATAGTCTATAGGAAGTGAGTCAAATTCAGAACATTATAGTGTAAAATGGAAAGGCAACTTTGCTTCCACGTTAAGGATTATGATTTGAAGTAATAACTTCACTTTTTACTTCAGTAGCTACTGCTGTAGAATTTTAACTTGGCATCATAAATAGTAGAGTGTGCTATATTAAAATTACTCTGAGGAAACATATTATTTAATAATAGTATCAATGTGAACTGAATGTGAAATATGAGGGCGAGTGTAATTGGTACCAAAGTTGTTGATACAAATTAAAAAGAATCCAGGATGCAATACATAGATTAAAAAGACTGGATAGATAGATAATGACAGATAAAAAAAGGTATAAAGAGTTTTTAGGTATTCATAGAAAGTTAAGATTCTGTGCCTTAAAATAATTACTTCAAAATTTAAATCAACTAAAAACTGACCTATAATAATGGACCAGGTTAGCCACAATTTAATTCAGAGTAGATTTAAATGTCGCCTAACAAACACTAAGATTTATTATTTATTTTTAAATTTATTATTAAGTAATAAATTTATTAATTTATTTTAGTCGATATTAACTTGAGACACTGCTAGGTACTTTTGTAATATTTTAAATGAAGATATAAAGTTTGTTTCCCTAATTACTTAGTCATTAAAGAGAAATATGTAAAATGCTTATTTTTATCACCAAGTGGAGCATTTTAGTACGAACTGATTCTGAATCAGAAAATCAAAGAAAAATCCCTGTTCATATAAACGGTCCCCGACCATGACAAATTGTAATATCCCACAAAAGTAAAATTATGGGCATACTTTTAAACTTTGTAGATTTCTAAAAATTTATGGTAAAAAGACAGTGCATGTTATTTTACTAGCATCTTATCAGAGTAAAAATGTCTAGGTGCCATGGTTGTTACCTGTGATTCCAGCTACTGCAGAAGTGAGGCAGAGATCAGGAGAATCACAGTATAAAGCTAGCCTAGGCAAAAGTTAATAAGAGACTCCCTGAAAACAAAAAAGTTGGGTCTGCTGGGGCACACCTATAATCTCAGCTTTGCAGAAGATATAGATAGGAAGATCAGCAGTCTGAGGCCAGCTTGAGCAAAAAAGTCCAAGACTCTGCCTGAAAAAAACTAAAACAAAAAGGGGCTGGAAGAGTGGTGGAGCACTCGCTTAGCAAGAGCAGCAAGGCCTTAAGTTCAAACCCCAGTACCAACAAAAGGTAAAACAATATTGATGGGGTAGATAATAGTGTATTTAAATGAACACAAAGGAAGAAAGAGAATGGGAAGAAATAAAAATACAGAAGCAGAACTAAACACAAAATTCCAAAGTTTTAATTTTGATATTGAAGTGTCAGTTTCAAATTCTGTTAACAGATTTTGAGAGGGCTTTCCTAAGAATAAATCAACTGTAGTATTTGATTTTTCTGGAATTTCTAGTTGCATTTTTATCAGTTAAGTTCAGAAGGCATTTAACATGTTTCATACATGAGCAAGTATATTGAACAAAACATATTCAATATTAGGTATTTAAGACTATGAAAAAAAATCACACTTTTTGAAAACCCAATTACCTTTACTTTTATTTCCTGTTAGTTTTAGATGTCTGATAATTATTTCAGAATCAATTGTAAATTTGAGAATTTCATTAACTCTGGTAGCAGTTAAATCTGTCTATCTTCCCCATCTGCCCACCAAAATAGCTGTCATTTCTCTTGCAAGCTATGTTGAATCATCTAACAGACATGAGTTCAATGGAATGTATTTTTGATCTTATAATTATTATTATAATTATTATTATATTATTATAATATATTAAATAATTATATTCAACTAAATATAATTATTTTAAGTAATTTATCAGTGTATAATTTACCATTATAAAATATACCTTCTGTATAATACATGTATTTAATTCTCAAATTAATACTTTATAAACTTAAAAGGGATCTGAAATTCAAGAGTTAGATCAAACATGAAGCAAAATGGCAGCTTACATTGTTTCTCCACTATATATCACAGTGATAAAGACTGATTTTCAAAGGTAGTATGTCTGCTTTCAAATAACCACCAGAACATAACCAGAAGCTAATGAGGCTTCTACAATCTATACTTTCCTCAGAGTACAATCCTTTCTTAATAGGTGAGTTATACCCCATTTCTATTAGATGTTAGGAAATGCATGGATGCCTGAGTTTTTGTTTAATGTGGCAATAAGCATTTGAAGGTAACTCTTCTAATTGTACTAAACTATTCTGGGGAAAAATTCCTAAGAAAAGGATACAACAAAGAAAATGTGTTATTTTTTCATTTCAATGTTTATCAAATTGAAATATGATTTATTAGAAACTCTCTACATCTTTTTCCTCTCATTCCATGGTTGGGTTAAAGAACCTGAAGAAATGTTAACACCTTTGAAATGTTAACCCTCCTGGTTCAATTTCATGGCCCATGGTTAAGTGTTAGGAAAGGTCTTGATGTTTTTCCCATCAAGATAAGCGTTTTCGGTGTCTGTATTGAATAATGTACTATACATCCTTCTCTGTCAGAATATTTGATTACGAAACTTACTGGAAAAATTACCAAGGAAATGGCTGACAACATTTTTAAAAGAGAGAGGGAGTTGTTAAATGTAGTGGTTTTCGGTGGTGACAGTGAGGGAGCATCAGTGGAATGGACAGGGCTGAGGTGGATGCGATCTTTGGGAAAACACAGGGCTCTAACTTAAAGGGACTAGGGTATCCTGGTTATGCTATCCTATCCATCCAATAACAGTAACTTTTACTTTCATATTAGGTTTGCAAGTTAGCTATTTTAATAAGCTAATAAGGTGAAAAATAAAATAATTGACTATCATGGGGAATAACTTAATCTGAAATCATTTCTAAGGGATTATGATTAGTGAATGTGAAGAGTTTAGCTGGAATAGAGACCCTCAAATGTGAGAAAGAACATTTTTTAACTCAGCAAGGTAACCCAAAGGGCATCAGATAATGCAGACTATAGATGAAAGGACCTTTTCAAGACAATGTGCTGAGATATGGTTTTTCTGTTTTATAAAAGAACATGTTATAAGGTCAATAACAATAAATGTACAGACAGCTATTCTTTGTAGTACTCTATCAATATAATTTTTAAGTTATGAGCTGTCTCTTTAGAAAATTGTAGGTGTGGAGTATGTCAGCACATGTGTCATCATCTAACAACACTGGAAAACTTGTGATAAATTGAAATAGTATCATTGTTCAAAATGATTGACTAATAATATTGCCTTTACAGGCATGCCTCAAATGAAGACATCATCAGGCAAACCAATGGTTCATCACTTTTTTTGTCCATTGAGACTTCAGTGCATATAAAACACGAATATAAAAAGAAGTGAATGGTTCTTTACATAACAGACATGCATTTTAGTAAGGTGGAAGACACATTCATTAAAACAAAAATTTCTCAATAAAGTATTGCAACATGTAATAAAGTCTACAGAATATGGAACAAGTCAGAAACTATGCATTTGTCATGTCTGATTGTTTAGATTCTGTCAGTTTATTTCTAGTGAATTGACATTTTATCATTTCTAGAATCTCAACAGCAATAAACCTGGGGTCATTCAGATTAATTCAAAACTCTGAAGTAATCTTTGGCTGTGCCAAAGTCAGATCGTTTATGACGTACTGTGCAATTACACTGCCATCGGCTGCTAAGCCGCCTATTTTTGATGCATATGAAACATCTTAATGGCTTTTACCTGTACAACACAGATTAAGAAATAAAACAGGTGACAAGAGTTTGTCTTCAAAGTTGATAAAATATATTTTTACATATTTATCAAATATATACACTGTGCTTGACAAAAATCACAATTTTCCCATGGTAAAGGATAAAATTTCGTGAAGTGAGCCAAAGTGATATAACTTCTTACAGATAATGTTTTCTGTTAATTCCAAAGGTTTTAAAAATTGCTTTTCTAGGCTTAGTGGACACCCTCTTAGTACTATGTCATTTAAAAAATTACACAGTGATGATACTTTGATTATTTAAACCTATACTGTGGGTGTGGGAGGAGAATAAACAGAATTCATTCCAAAAAAAAGACAAAGGATAGATACAATATATTTTCTTTCCTGTAGCTTTCTTTCATAAAACTAATAGGTGTAAATTAAATCATTAAAAGAGATTCATAAACCTAAGAACATAAAAAACAGTACTATAATTTACACAGAAATATGTTATAAGATCTGAATAAATTTATCAATTGAATGAATGAACTATAGATACCATAGCAATATTTGGTAAAATGAATAGCAAGTAAAAAAGAAGATGGAATAACCCATTGCAAATTCATTTTGAAGCTCATATTATGTTTACAGTAATAAGTTACAAGTTACAAATAACTAAATACAAGAATTTTCTGAAACCAGGGAACAGAAAGGTAGAACAGGTCCTGCATGAGTGGTTGGTACCAGTGGGAGTGGGGAGGAAGTGGAGAAAGGGTGTGGGAGGGTGAATATGGTGCAAATACTGTGTACACAAGTATGTAAATGGAAAAATGATACCTGTTAACACTGTTACAGGGACGAGGCAGGGGATAAAGGAGAATGGTGGAGGGAATTAATTCACTTGTAATATATTTGATATACTGTAAAAACTTTTGTAAATGAGACCCAGAACAATGATAGCAAATTTTAAAAAACTGAATTTGCTGTTTTTGGGTCAGGCATGGTGGCACAAATTCATAATTCCAGATCCTTAGGAAGTGGATATTGGGAGGATCACAGTTTGAGGCCAAACAAGAAACTTGCCACCTCAAAAACATATGAAGATGGGCTTGGTGGCTCCCCAGTGCCTGCTAGCCCAGCTATGTGGGAACCTTAAGTAACAGGATGACAGTTCAGGCTGCCTGGGCAGAAAACACGAGACCCTACATGAAAAATTTCTAAAATGGAAAGGGCTAAGGTGTTCCTGAAGTAATGGAGTGCCTGCCTAGCAAGTATGAGTCCCTGAGTTCAAATCCCAGTAAGTCAATGTTCAGTTGTATATAGAAGTTATTTATATATGGCAAAGTAACTCATGTGGACACAGTGTGGACATTTGAAAATACTTGATGCCAGCATGTACTCTGGAGACTGAGGTAGGATGATTGCTTGAGTCCAGGAATTTGTGGTCACTTGTGGCAATGTAGCCCACATGGCATTACCAGGTCGTGCTAAAAAATATAAATAAATAAAAAATAAAAAGGTCTAACATGCCCAGCACTTGGTTCAATCCCCAGCACCACAATGAAAATAGGTAAATAATTTGAAAACAGTAGAACACTGCAAATATTAGAAGGTTTATAAGAATGCTAACCATTTTGAGAACTCAAAATCATATTTAAAACTATCTAAATCAACTATTAAGTAATTACAAATTCAGAAAATAAAATCTCTCTGTATATTATATATGGTCATCCAACTGTTGGTTTTGTGATTGAATTTAGACGTCAAATTGTTCAAATAATGATTCTGCATTTTTTTCTGTTATTTTCCATCTAATTCAGATAAAATGTGGCATCAGCAATATTCTTTAAATTTTCAAGCAAACGTAGTACTAGACAATGCTGTGTCATAAGAAACTGAAAGCAAATAACACATCTGTGTGAGTAAAGAGAAACTTCATAGGAATTGTATCTGTAGCTCTGTGACTTTGGGAAAAATATTTAATTATTATTTCCTGATCTATATGATGTATTTAGTGATAGTGATATTTACTATATAGATTGTTATTGAAAAGTCACTTGTACAGTAGTGCATATAATTCAATATTTCTATTATTTCTAGCTTATTTTCATAGAATAATTTTGTAGAGACTCCTTATATATGTTATATTTTCCTTTGGAAATGAAAATAGGCAATAGGACACTGTATTTAGAATTCTGGAGATAAAGAAAGGAAGGTATGAAGTGAATTCTGTAAAGTCATTTTATTTTTTTAACTGAAATATTTTTCCCATGTCTTGAAAACTGGAGGATTCAGAAATAAGAAAACATTTTGTCAGGTGAAGAACATTTTATGCCCTCTATTTCCTCAGAAGCCTGAAACTGTGAGTATATTTAATTGAAATAAAGTCCATAAGGAAAGACCATCCTGCAACAACATTGGATTCAAGCTGAATTTTAGTCAAGCACACTAGATGGACTATGAATGAATCTTACTCATAGCAAAGGTCTTGGTTGAACATATTACAGGAAGTGCCAAGTATTTGAAAGCAAGAGCTTTAATATATTACTTAAAATATGAATCTTTACAAATTTATAATAGAAAAAAAGAAAAGAAATTCTGAGAACTCAAAAGTAGAAGGAATAACAAAGTATTTGTGAAATTTAGAGGAAATTAAATTTAAGGAATCATATCAATTTACACATGCTTGTATTCTAGAAGATCTCAGTTGGGTAATATAAAAGAAAAGAATTTATTAAAAGTAGCAGTTGCCCATTCTACATTGTTATAGCCATATATATGAATATGAATTTCCATATGCACAACATTCAAATCATTAAATTCTATGTAGCAGTAGCAATATTTATTCTTCTAGAAGAATGAGAAATTCATCAAAGCACATATTTCTGAGCAGCTAAACACAGTAAAAATAGGGGTAGCTACTGACTTATGTTTTTAAAATTATCACTGGATTGTACATTAACTACTAAGTACCAATGATTACTAAGAATCAGCAACTCATATTATTGTTAGGGTCAAATACAACTTTTAGTAGCATCCTCCACGGAATGACAAAGAAAACACAAGAACCAATGAACAAAAAGTCTGTTCCTCTTTTAAAAATTTCAACAAAATTAATTTCTAACTAATATATAAAGCATAAAATTATACATATCTATGGAATATTATGTCTTGCTGGAATTTCTAATCTAGAAACAGTGGAGTTTCACAACTCTATTCAATATTTATATTTAAACTGAAAATCTGAGCTCAGTCAACTTGATATTGAGTCTGTGAAATCAGCTCATGGAAAATAGTACAAATAGCAATAACCATATGACAAACCACATGATATTAGCATAATTTCCTGCCTTACTAGTTCAATTACTCCCACTCTGACCTCTAATGTCAGAAGGACCTTCAAGTAAATTATTCCCTCTATTCCTCAGCTTGTCCCATTCCTCATCCAATTAAAACATGTGGTTTATTATTTCAATGTCCTATAAACTATGGCTTCCAAATAAATCCTGTCCCTTCTATAGTTGTTGTAATCTAACTAAAGACAACTTTGACAATGATAACAATCCTCCTTTTCTAAGGGAGCTGTGGTTGACTAAGGAAAAGCAAGAGAGGCAGGGAGATATCACTATAAATTGTTATCACTAACATCAAATGGAATCTAACATTGCCTCCAAAGCCTGCAGATTTGCAATGGAAATTCACTGCCATTCTCTATTACTTCCATTTTAAACATATAGACTCTTCATCAATCTCTGATTTACTAACCTTTCTCAGTTGCCTTGTATTTCCCAGAAAAATAAAATAAAATTATATCACATTAGAGATTGTTCAACTTCCAAAACTTTTAATTCATCTCACCTCTGTGTTCCTGTTAATTTGAACAGGCACATCAGCAAAAATATAGTAGAAAATGTTTTCTTTTAGTCTTCTACTGCTCACTTAGACTTTCCTCAGTGGATGTGAACTTTGTCTTTCCTGAGTGAAATACTGTTGAGCGGAAACATCATCTGCAATGTAACTGACTGCCTTCGTTAGTAAGCTCGATGTCTGCTTTAATTCCCCAAATCTTGTTTCATAAATTAGAAATAACCATGAAATCCTTATGAAAATTAAGACCTCTCCCCTCTGCATTCTACCTCCAAGCCAACAAGGGCCAGCAGCAGATAGGATGTTCTTCAAGTTTTTCAACATTCCTGTGCCTGGAATGTTTTTTCTGAACCAAAGGAGACAGTAAAGCCAGGGTATTGATATGCACTTGTGTGCATATATAGTTTTGCTTCTCTGGGGCTTACTTTTCCTGATAACATTTATGGATGACTCATGACAGCATCTCCTCCTGGATCCCCAATACAACATGGCCATGGCTTTAGTAGAATACTGTCTTCAATCTCCAGGTCTCTCGGTGATAAAATCCATACACAGAGTCTCACTTTCAAGAGAATCTTTTTGTCAGGATTTAACATGAGTCTGAGTTGGTTTTCTCTTCTGCTTACACATTTCTTAACTACCTATGTAGTCATGTAATAAGCTATCCAAAGCCTTGTTCTCCCCTCCTCTGCTATTTTACTTTCATAAGCTTGAAGCATGACTTTCACATTGTACAAATTTCCTATGTTGTCTGTTAAAATATAATGGACATTATTGTGAAGCACTGTTAAGAAAAGAAGGCTTTCCTCACCAGAGCTGAGGAGTGGGACAAGAGAGACCACAGCACTTACTTTTATGAGATGGGAACTCTGCATCATTCTATCCAAAGAAATCATCTGTCCCAAATTCTCCTTCACTCCATAATCTATAAAAATGTTTTAAAGAGCACAAAATACAAAATATATTGCTCTGATAGATGGCTCCAAGAATCTTAAATGCCACCTGACATTTGCATTGCAAATTCTGAAATTTGATCTGGGACCATACTGTTCCACAGTATCTTTTGAATCAGCATTATGGTAGAAACTTTCAATATTCACTCATTGCTATATCTGCAATCATTCTTTTCTCTTTTTTCTAATTTCAACTGAGATCTCTTGCATCTCTTATTACTATTATTGAACTCCAGGAATTTGTAAATATTGTACTTTTTATTAGGGTCTATCTTCACACTCAACTTGTTCTCTATTGAGATATTCCCAAGAAGACACATAATGCCCATTTTGCTAATATAAAAAATCTCTCTTGCCCAAATCTGATTCCAACTATATCACTATTTTTCTGCTTTCCAACAGAATTTCAAATGTTGACATTGTTACCCATTCCTATTCCATAGCTTGGCTTTACTCTATTTTTTTCTTTATTTTATTTTATCATTTTTACATTTACTTACATGTGTATATATTGTTTGGGCCACCTCCCCACTCCACCCCCACTGCTCCCCACCAGCTTCTCTGCTTTTGGGCAGAACCTGTTCTTCCCTCTTGTTTTCTGATTTTGTTGAAGAGAAAACATAAGAGATAACAAGAAACACATAGCATTGTTGCTAGCTTGAGATAAAGATAGCTATACCAAGAGATTCCTAGCATTGCTTCCCTCCACTTGTGAACTGCAACACACATTGCTTCATCTCTACCAGATCTCTTTGCTACTTCTTGGTCCCCTTCCCATAGTGGCCTCTGGCAGTTTAAGATTGCTATATTCTCTGTTCTACAGTGACCACATCAACCACATTCAAGTTTTAGGTTTCCTTCCCTTTCCCTATTCCTCCCTTCAGTGTGTGACCCATGTCCAATAATAATATTACTGCTCTTTTTTAGTTCTGTAGTCTGCATATGAGGAAGAGCATATGATTTTTGTCCTTCTGAGCCTGGCTAACTTTGCTTAAGGTGATGTTCTTCAGTTCCATCCATTTACTTGCCAATGACAAAGTTTCATTCTTCTTTGTGGCTGAGTAAAATTCTGTTGTGTGTCAATACCACATTTTCTTAATCCATTCATCAGCAGTAGGACATCTTTTCTGTTTCTATAGCATGACTATTGTGAATAGTGCTACAATAAACATGGGTGTGCAATGCCTTTGTAATAACCTGAGTTGCAATCCTTTGGGTATATCCTCAGGAGTGGTATTGCTGGACCATATGGTAGATCTATGTATATTGTATTAAAATGTTCTTCTTACATTGCCAGTTACTTCAATGTCCCTAGATCCAGTGACAACTTTTTAGAAGTATTGAACACAGACGGTCATTCAGTCTTCTTTGAAGAATACTTTTGCTTAATATCTCTGAAACTCTACAGCTATGCTTTCTCCAAACTTAAGTTTGCTTCTTCTCACCTTGCCTTTTCAGTGTCCTCAAGAGAAGTGATTCTCATTGTATATTTCCACCACATGGAAAGATTTGAAAACAAAGCTGCTGCCCAGGGATAACCCAAAGAGATTTTAGTTTAAGTGTTCTGAGTTTAGACCTGAACAGCAGGATTTATTAAACTCCCTTCTGTCATACTTTGCAATCACTGTCAGGAACAAATATCTCAGACTGCATTTAGGATCTCCTTTTCATAGGAATTTCATGTATCCCTTTGACTTCATTTGCTGTCTTTGTGCTGAAATTCTTTGTAATTTAACTGCAGCGTACATACAACCTCTGACTTTCATATTTTGTAAAACATTGTTTTTTTCCAAAAGTTCACTTGGATATTTATAAGGTATCTCAGTCTTTTTTTTCTTTCAAGACTATTTTTATTTCTTTTGTCTCAGTGAAAATATGAATGTGCTCTGTTATACATTCTAATCTCATTTTTTTTATTGTTTTATTATTCATATGTGCATACAAGGCTTGGGTCATTTCTCCCCCCTGCACCATCCCCTCTCTTACCACCCACTCCACCCCTCCCTCTCCCCCTCACCCCCTCAATACCTGGCAGAAACTATTTTGCCCTTATCTCTAATTTTTTTGAAAAGAGAGTATAAGCAATAATAGGAAGGAACAAGTGTTTTTGCTGGTTGAGATAAGGAGAGCTATACAGGGAGTTGACTCACATTAATTTTCTGTGCATGTGTGTTACCTTCTAGGTTAATTCTTTTTGATCTAACCTTTTCTCTAGTTCCTGGTCCCCTTCGCCTATTGGCCTCAGTTGCTTTTAAGGTATCTGCTTTAGTTTCTCTGTGTTAAGGGCAACAAATGCTAGCTAATTTTTTAGGTGTTTTACCTATCCTCAACCCTCCCTTGTGTGCTCTCGTTTTTATCATGTGCTCAAAGTCCAATCCCCTTGTTGTGTTTGCCCTTGATCTAATGTCCTCATATGAGGGAGAACATATGATTTTTGGTCTTTTGGGCCAGGCTAACATCACTCAGAATGATGTTCTCCAATACCATCCATTTACCAGCGAATTGATAACATTTCGTTCTTCTTCGTGGCTGCATAAAATTCTATTGTGTATAGATACCACATTTTCTTAATCCATTCATCAGTGGTGGGGCATCTTGGCTGTTTCCATAACTTGGCTATTGTGACATAATCACAACTGACATCCAAATGAAAGTCTTTGCTGTTACACTCTATCTCAGAAAGTAGGATTACTACTCTCCAGTTCAAGAATGTAGAAGCCTTGCTCCTTACTAAATCATTGCTATTATTGATTTTTAATCCACTAAACCACTCAAAAAATCTATCCATATATTGTTGTTTTTCACAATTCCCACAGACAGCATCAGCAGAAATGACTGAAGTAGTGTTGGTGTCTGTTAACTGGCTTTCCCATGTTACTCTCCTTCCTTGAAGCAGAAATATCTGCCATGCAAAGACATGCAATATTTTTACAAAGATAGGAGGGGGAATATTTATCATTACCAGCAGTATAAATTCCTTTTATTTTCATCTCACAAAGATAACTTGAAAGGAAATATTTGAACAGTTTAGAAAAGCCATGAGTGGCAATATGAAAGAAAGGAAAACATTTTTAAATAGACAAGACTCCTTAAGCAGAATAGACACAGCAATTAGTTGTATGGTAGCATCTATTTTCTAACCACTTCTCACCATTAATCTTATCATCACTTTAGGATGATGAGATAACTACTAATATAATAATTCTCTATTAATCAGGTCCTCCCAAAGTTTAACAACTATATTGCAGTAGATAGGGAGAATAGGTATATGTTAAGTATTTGTCAGTTTCTGTTGTATAAGAATTCTCACCATGGTGTACAGAAAGCTAACAATGTGACATTATTGAGCAAATATATGGGAGATGTGTACAACTGGCTTAGATTATCTGTTTGTGTTAGATACTAATCAAGTGCCATCTCTGATCTATACCACAGTCCCACATTTGGTTGGCCTATTTCACTTGATTTTACTGCCTGAAAGTCAACTGAAAGTGAAAATGTTGGACAACATATATATTCTTTTAAATAAAAATAACAGAAAATTCTGAACTTTATCCATATTGAAGAATGAAAATTCCAATAAAATGAACTGGGTGAGTTGAACACACATAGGGGAAGTTTCTCTTTTCAAAACTTGAAGAGCAAAGTCAGTGAAAATATAGGAAAAAAAGAAGGGCATTAGGAAACATGAGAAAATTCTAAAAGGAAGTGAAGCTCTGAAGATAAACTGATTTCTGCTTCTACACCAAAGAAAGGAAGAAAACTCATTACATTTCTTTCTGTTCTATAATTTTTGGCTTCTTTCTTAATTAGTTCTCACATTAATTTTAAATTATAATGCCTAATGTTGAAATTCTACTAATTAGTAGAATCAAGAAACATACATTTATACTTCCTGGTAAAATGGATTGTGCTTCAAAGAAAATTTACTTATATTTTTTTAGCTATGGAAACACAACCCACTTCCATTACTTAATGCTTTCCAGGATAATGTGCTTTTGATTCTCCAAACCATGTATCTTTAATGTATGTGACTTACATACACACTATGCCTATTATATAGTAGTAAACATGATGGAGATATTGGCAAGAAGTCACAACGTTTCAAGTACATCAATGATTTTCCATTGTTCATCCATTATTCAGAGTATGCTTAATATCCTCATAAACTTCCATTAAATATGTAAATGTTTCTTTTATTTGCTTTAAGCAATGTAATTTCTGCTCCATCTAACACAGTATGGCATAAGTACAATATTCAATGATATTATTAAATAATGTCATAGAAATATGCCAAAAACAGTAGAAGAAATCTTACAAATATAAAGAAATTTAACACATTGTAAAGACAGAAATAATTAACTTCAGCTGGGTATATTTATTTATTCAAACGTTTGGTTTCTCAAAACATGCTTTTGTGACATTAGGACTACACACTGGAAATGATGATGTTTTGTAATGGTATCTTCTTATATAACAATGTGCTTATTTCAGCTAAAACTAACAATGTAAATAACACCCTGGACACAAATATTCAAAGTTGATATCTGAATGGTCATTCTATATTCATGGATCAATATGTACACACCAATTTAAATTGTTTGCCTATATTTCATTTTTTGAATATCATCACAGTCTTCCCTGTTTTCTTGTTTATGTCTGCAATGTTTTCTTTACTATACTAAAATTCTCTATCTATTTATATAATCTATCCATCATTCTTAGAGTGTACTTAAAGTCATTTTTTGATGATTTTTTTTCTTTTATTTTTGCCTTTGAACTTCCATTTGCTCACAATTGTATGTATGGAACCCTTTAAATACTACCTCCTGTTTTTCAGTAGTCTAAATGTTTGGGAATTTTTTTGATATCCCACTGGCTAACTCTTAATATGTAAGGGTCTGGAATCAGTACTGATTTTCTTTTCTTTCAAAACCCTCTCAGATATGCTTTGTACTGATGTGGACACCCTTCTTAGCTGTTTATCCATCATTTCATGCATAATTCCATCCTTATTATTCTAAATTGTATAACTGCCAACAGATGAACAATCTCCCATGAACTGCTTTAGGGTAGACTAAGAATTGTATCCCCAGTCACAGTGAAAATAAAAATCATATTGTCCATTTTTGCTTATATACCTAAGTAAAACTTGCAATTAGAGAAATGTTTTTCATTGAATGATATATCTTATTGTTTCTAATATTTGTTAGTAAAATATATTTCCTATGTACCAGTCCTTGCATTTCCATGGTTTCTAGTATGGTCTATATTCTGAATAGCTCTTATAAAAAAGTGCTTAAGAAGTTTAATTTCATAGCAATATAATTAGTAGGACCAATAATAAAGTGAAAACGAAACAGGATAGTTTGAAGATGGTGACTAGAGGGAGGAAGCAGATAACGTGTGCTCCTTAAAGTAAAAATCTTGCTGAGACACTGGAGACACACTTGGCAGGAAAAACCACCAAGAAGCGGCAAAACTCTGACACCTCCAAACTACCAGCCCACGCATATCTTCCCCACACCACAATACAAGGAGAAACCAGGAGGGCTCCCGTGCTGCCAGGCACCAGTTCCTGACCTGCTTGAGACATGCAGACCAACATGTAAGCAAATAAGTGGCACGCAGTATCCTCACAGCCACCCCTGGGATAAACCAGCATAGCCCCCTGGACAGACTGACCCCCACCTCGCAAAAACAAAAAACAAACAGAAAAAAACTGAATAATAAGCAACTGAAAAGGAGACATAGCAAAGAGGGTGGGGCACCCTGAGCTCCAGAGAAAGGGGGAGAGGTACAGCCCCACATGAACTGTAAGTAAATAAGTCTGCTGAAGAAGGTGGATTTGGTGGCACCCTCACAGAGAGCTTGGAGTGGGGAAGGCTTGCAACCATAGCTGACATGAGGCACACTCCACTGGAGAGTGGGGGAAGGGCACTTTCCCACGTGAGCTCTAAATAAACAAGCCTGCTGGAAAAGGTGGGTTTGGTGGTCCCCCTCAGAGAACTTGGAGTGGAGAAGGCTTGCAACAGTGGCTGACAGTAGGTGGCAGGTGAGCTGCAGCCTGAAACAGAGCAGATAGAGGTTCACAAAGCTGTCTCCTGAGCCAACCACCTGGCGAGACAACCATAGTGCTACTGATTAAATACCAACACCAGGACCAGATGCTGAAGGAGCAACACCATAACTGCTAAGACTGAAATGGTATGGTTGCTGGAACTGAAATTTTTATTGTTTTATAGCTCTATATAACTTTTCTATTATTTTCTAAATTTTTTTTAATTTTTATTTATTTATTTATTTTTTCCTTTGTTGAGACAACAAACACCAACACCAGGACTGTATGCTGAAGGAGTAACACCAGAAATATTAAGGCTGAAATTTTATTGCATTTGCACCTGGGATATTTTCTTTCTTTCTTTCTTTCTTTCTTGCTTTTTTATCTCTTTTTCTCCCTTCTTTTTTCTTCTTTCTCTGTCTCTCTAATGCCTATTTAGCTCACTGTTGTTTAGTGCACTCTCTCCCTGTTTATTTCTTTGGCTCTGAATTTTTTTTTTTCTTTACCTTCTTTACTTTCTTTCTCCTCTTACCCTTACATTCTAGATATCATCATTTTTTACTATTACACACTAGATAATACTAAATTACACACAGTACAGGGACAGTAACAGCATCAACTGGAATGATGGGAAGACAGAAAAAAGATAGAAACCATTTGTTCTCCAACAATAAATTAGTACAGGAACCAGATGGAAATGAAGAAAACAGATGCCCAGATCCAAACTCCAACAAAACAAAGATAAACTATGCCAAGAAACCTAGTGAGGCCCCAAAGAACACTCTGAAAAAAGAAACCCTGCAAGTAATCAATGAGAATTTTATAGTGATGATATTGGATATGGTAAAGCAAAATTTACACGAGACACTCAAGAAATTCCAAGACAACAAAAATAAAGAATATGAGAAAGCACAGAAACAAATAAAAGAAACTAGAAGCACTGTATAAACACCAAAGTGAAACAAAGAACACCATAAATAAAGAGATAAATGAACTCAAGATGAAAACAGACAATATTAAAGATGAAATGACTCATGATATGGAAAACCTCAGAAAAAAGAATGAAACAGAAATGCAGAACAAAATGGAAAGCCCCTCAAGCAGTCTAGAATAAACAGAAGACAGAATCTCAGAACTCAAAGATGAAATGGAAATTAAAGGAAAAACTGAAGAACTACTAGTTAGACAACCAAAGACCTGTGAAAGGAATATGCAAGAATTCAGCAACTCCATCAATAGACCAAACCTGAGAATCATGGGCATTGAAGAAGGAGAAGAGGTGCAAACAAAGGCAATTCATAGTATATTTAAACAAAATAATAACAGAAAATTTCACAAATTTAGAGAAAACTATGCCCATTCAGATACACGAAGCCTCCAGGACACCAAACAGACTTGACCAAAATAAAACTACCGCTGGCCATATTATTATTAAAACAACAAGCACAAAGTATAGAGAAAGAGTGTTGAAGGCTATAAGAGAGAAAAAACAAATAACTTACAAAGGTAAACCCTTCAACATCACAGCAGACTTCTCAACAGAAACATTAAAAGCAAGACAAGAAAGGGGTGAGGTCTTCCAGGCACTGAATGAAAATAACTTCAATCCTAGGATACTCTACCCAGCAAAACTATCATTCAAAGTAGATGGAACAATAAAAATCTTCCATGATAAGCAGAAACTGAAACAGTATATGACCATAAAGCCACCATTACCAAAGATTCTTCAAGGGATTCTGCACACAGAGAGTGAAAATCAACATAACCATGAAAGGACAGGCAATACCAAACCACAGGAGAAAAAAAGGCAAGAAAGTACAGAGTAACATCGATTTAGCCACACACAATGAAACCCTTAAACAACTAAGACAACCTAATGACAGGAATCTCCACATACATATCAATGCTAACACTTAATGTTAATGGACTTAATTCCCCCATCAAAATACACCATTTGACAAACTGGATTAAAAAGGAAGATCTAACAATTTGTTGCTTACCGGCAACCCATCTCATTGGTAGAAATAAGCATATGCATAGGGTAAAAGGTTGGAAGAAGATCTACCAAGGCAATGGTCCCTGAAAACAAGCAGTAGTAGTAATACTTATCTCAGACAAAGTAGATTTCAAACCCACATTGACAAAATGAGATAAAGAAGGACATTCCATACTAATAAAAGGGAAATACGCCAAAAGAAAATAACAATTATCATCCCAAATGCACCCAACATCAATGCACCCAATTTCATCAAACATACTCTGAAGTACATAAAAACATATATAAACTCCAACACAGTAGTAGTGGGAGACTTGAATATCCCCTATCACCAATAGATAGGTCATCAAAACAAAAAATCCATAAAGAAATCCTAGATCTAAATCATACCTTAGAACAAATGGACCTAGTGGATGTCTACAGAACATTTCATCCAACTTTGACACAATATACACTTTTCTCAGCAGCCCATGGAACCTTCTCCAAACTTGATCATATACTAAGACACAAAGCAAGCCTTAGCAAATATAAGAAAATTTAAATAATATCATGCATTCTATCTGATCAAAATGCATTAAAACTCGAAATCAACAACAAAAAAAACAGGAGAAAACATACAAACAATTGTAAACTGAACAACACATTGCTCAATGGTCAATGGGTCATTGATGAAATAAAAGAGGAAATTAAAAGGTTCCTGAAAGTTAAAGAAAATGAAAACACAACCTACTGGAACCTATGGGACACAGCAAAACCAGTCCTGAGAGGAAAGTTTATAGCCTTGAGTGCATATATTAAAAAGACAGAAAGATCTCAAATCAATGACCTAATGCTACATCTCAAACTCCTAGAAAAACAACAACAAGCAAATCCCAAAACAGACAGGACAGAAATAATAAAAACAGGAGCTGAAATCAATGAAATAGAAATAAAAAAAAAACCATACAAAGAATTAATGAAACAAAAAGTTGGTTCATTGAAGAAATAAACAAAATCGATAAACCCCTGGCAAACCTGACTAAAATGAGGTGAGAAAAAACCCAAACCAGTAAAATCAAGAATGCAAAAGGGGAGATAACAACAAACACCATGGAAGTCCAGGAAATCATCAGAGACTACTTTGAGAACCTATATTCAAATAAATTTGAAAATCTTGAAGAAATAGACAGATTTACAGATACTTATGATCATCCAAAACTGAACCAAGAGGATATTAATCACCTGAACAAATCTATAATACAAAATGAAATTGAAGCAGCAATAAGGAGTCTCCCAAAAAAGAAAAGTCCAGGACCTGATGGATTCTCTGCTGAATTCTATCAGACATTTAAAGAACTAATACCAATCCTCCATAAACTGTTCCATGAAATAGAAAAGGAAGGAAAACTGACCACACATTTTATGAAGCCAGTATTATACTCATCCCCAAACCAGGCAAAGACACCTCCAGAAAGGAGAATTATAGGCCAATCTCCTTAATGAACATTGATGCAAAAATCCTCAACAAAATAATGGCAAACCGAATTCAACAACACATCAAAAAGATCATTCACCATGACCAAATGGTTTCATCCCAGGAATGCAAGGGTGGTTCAACATATGAAAATCAATAAACATAATAAACCACATTAACAGAAGCAAAGACAAAAACCACTTGATCATCTCAATAGATAAAGAAAAAATGTTCGATATGATCCAACACCATTTCATGATAAAAGCTCTAAGAAAACTAGGAATAGAAGGAAAGTAATCAACAATATTAAAGTTATATATGATAAACCTATAGCCAACATTATAAAACTGAAACTATTCCCTCTAAAATCAGGAATGAGACAAGGATGCCCATTATCTACACTCCTATTCAACATAGTACTGAAATGTCTAGCCAGAGCAATTAGGCAAGCAGAAGAAATAAAAAGAATAAAAATAGGTAAAGAATCTGTCAAAATATCCCTATTTGCAGATGATATGATCCTGTGCCTTAGAGATCCAAAAAACTCTACCCAAAATCTCCTAGACACCATCAACAGCTATAGTAAGGTAGCAGGATACAAAATAAACTTACAAAAATCATTAGCTTTTCCATACACTAAAAATGAACAAACTGAAAAAGAATATATGAAAACAATTTCATTTACAATAGTCTCAAAAAAAATCAAATGCCTAAGAATAAACATAACAAAGGATATAAATGACCTCTACAGGGAAAACTATAAACCCCTTAAAAAAGAGATTGAGGAAGACTACAGAAAGTGGAGAGATCTCCCATGCTCATGCATTGATAGAATCAACATAGTAAAAATGGCTATACTACCAAAAGCAATCTATGTGTTTAATGCAATTCCCATCAAAATCCCAATGACATTCATCAAAGAGATTGAGAAATCTACCCTGAAATTCATTTGGAAACACGAGACCAAGAATAGTAAAGGCAATATTCAGCAAAAAGAACAATGCTGGAGGTATCACAATACCTGACTTCAAACTATATTACAAAGCAATAGTAGTAATATTTTTACTGATACTGGCACAAAAACAGACATGAAGACCAGTAGAACAGAATAGAGGACCTGGATATGAATCCACGTAAGTACACCCAACTTATTTTTGACACAGGCGCTAAAAATATACAATGGAGAAAAGACAGTCTCTTCAACAAAACCTGTTGGGGAAACTGGTTAGCAGTCAGCAAAAAACTGAAAGTAGATCCATGTTTATCACCCTGTACTAGTATTAACTCAAAATGGATCAATGACCTTAATAACAGAATTCAAATTCTTCAAAAAAAAAAAAGGAAACCCAAACTCTAAAGTTGGTACAGGAAAGAGTAGGAAATACATACTTTGGAAGTAATAGGTACAGGCAAAGACTTCAATTGAACTCCAGAAGCTCAGCAACTAAGAAAAGGTATGGACAAATGGGATTTCATAAAACTAAAATACTTCTACTCAAAAAAAGAAATTGTCTCTATACTGAAGAAAACACCCACAGAGTGGAAGAAAGCATTTGCCAGCTACACATCAGACAAAGGACTGATAACCTTAATATACAGGGAACTCAAAAACCTATACTTTCCCAAAATTAATGAACCAATAAAGAAATGGGCAAGTGAACTTAACAGAACTTTCTCAAAAGAAGAAATTCAAATGACCAAAAAGCTCAAGAAAAACTGCTCACCATCTCTATCCATAAAGGAAATGCAAATCAAAACCACACTAAGATTCCACCTCACCCCTGTTAGAATAGCCATGATTAGTATCACCACCACTAACAGGTGTTGGTGAGGATGTGGGGTAAAAGGAACCTTATACACTGCTGGTGGGAATGCAAACTAGTACAACCACTCTGGAAAAAAAAAAAGGAGGCTTCTTAACAATCTAAACATAAATCTGCCATATGATCCAACAATCCCACTGCTGGGGATATGCCCAGAGGAATGTGACACAGGTTACTCCAGAAGTACTTGCACACCCATGTTTATTGCAATGTTATTCACAATAGCCAAGTTACGGAAACAGCCAAGATGCCCCACTACTGATGAATGGATTAAGAAAATGTGGTATTTATTCACAATGGAATTGTACTCAGCCATGAAGAAGAATGAAATCTTATCATTCACAAACAAATGGATGGAACTGGAGACCATCATCCTGAGCAATGTTAGCCAGGCTCAGAAGACCAAAAATCATATGTTCTCCCTCATATGTGGAATTTAGATCAAGGCAAACACAGAAAGGGGATTGGACTTTGGTCACATGGTAAGGTGAGAGCACATAAGGGAGATATGAAGATAGGTAAGAAACCCAAAAGAATAAGATAGTATTTGATGTCCTCAATGCAAAGGAACTAATGCAGAAACTTTAAAGTGACAGAGGCCAATAGGAGAAGGGGACAGGAACTAGAGAAAAGGTTAGTTTGAGAAGAATCAACTTAGAATGGTACACATATGTATAAGAAAGCAATGCAAGGACTCTCCCTGTATAGCTATCCTTATCTTAACTAGCAAAAACTCCTCGGTCCTCCTTATTAATGTTTATACTCTCTCTTCAACAAAATTAGAGATAAGTGCAAAACAGTTTCTGCCTGGAAGCGAGCAGGTAGTGGGGGAGAGGGAGAGGGCAGGGGAAAAAGAGGGTTTGGGGGAAAGGGGGAAAGAAATGACCCAAACCTTGCATGCACATATGAATAAAAGAAATTTAAAAAAAAGAAAATGAAACAGAGATGCATAATCCACAGAAAGTAATTGGTGACAGTAGGATGATTTCATCTTTATAATTAAAGATTTCCACCATTATCAGAAATACATGTATAATGGGTTTGAATTATTATATTTAATATTTTCCTCATACCTTTGTTTCTTATACTCAAAAATTAAAGTTTGTCTTTCTAAATCTGATTAATTTTATCTATGCCTTCGACTTCATTAATCACTTCTTTCTGCTAAGAAATCCTTCTTTGACTTTGACTCTCTTTTGAGAATTCCATACTTTCAACCACCTCCCTTCTCATCTCCCCTCAAACTCATAATGTAAGCAGAAAATCATCTTCCTAAATTTTTAAAATCTTATTCAACTTGTCCTTTGAATCCAAGAGATTCTGAAGTCCTTTTCATTTTGCCATTAAAACCTCTCTCACTTCACCTTTTACTTATATATTTCTAACAATTTCCCTGGATTTCCTGCAGAATTGTTACCACATTATCACAATTATTTTTCAAAAATATTGATAAATGATATTGCTTCTCCTTTTGAAAGCTTGCACAAAAATACACACATTCATATCCATATGTCAGCACTATTGCATTCTGTAACCAACTTGCTTCTCCACACTCACGTTCACTCACGGCTATTCTAAGGACCCAGCACCTACTGGCAGTACATGCTATGCTGGGCATACACCGAAAATTTTGCTAGCTCTCTTTCCTCTTCTTGAAACATCCTCCTCTCCTTTCAATCCATTAAATTATTATTTTACTTCCCATTAAATTTCTTCTCAAATGCTGTGTTCTATATAAATATTTCCCTAAGAATCCCAGTGAACTCTTGCTAGTATTTCTCATGGATAATATAGTTATTTCAACCATGTTCTGAGTTTTAGAATTATATTATGATTATGTTTGTTCATCCATGTATTTTTCTGGGAGAGTACATTTTTAGCTATTTGAAAAGACTGGAGATGCATCATTTCATTCCTATCCATTCATTATAAGAGCAAGTATGCATATATCTGTGTTTATATATGCCCATATATTCATACACATATACACACAGAAATATGACAGGAATTTTTAATGTGGTTATTAATGTGATTTTCAGACTGCAAATATAAAGATTTTAAATGAAACTGAAAAATAATAATGATTGTTCAAAAATACGTATGTTTATATATACTGGCAGTACTGAATTTGAACTTAGGGCTTCATACTTGCTAGGTAGGTGCTCTACTGTTTGACCTAAGCCACCAGCCAAAACATAGATATGTTTTTTACTTTGAATAAAAACATTTTAAAAGTGGCATTGTCCTCTTCCATCTATGTTGTCACAAATGTCAAGATTTCTTCTTTCACATGGCTGAACAGTATTGCGTTGTGTTTTCTTTCTTCATTCATCAATTAATAAATGCTTAGATCATTTCCATTATGGACATTTTGTTATGGGTAATATGGCAGACACTACAAATACCATGATTTCCCTCCTGTGTGGATTCTAAAAGAGGGGAATCTCAGAGAAGTTGATGGCAGAATGCTGCGTAGAAGCCTGAGAGATTGGGAGTGATGGAAACAGAGACAGGTACTAAGTTCCAGTTCGATAAGAAAAAATAAATTCTGACCCAAATGATGTATGCATATGTGACTAAATGAATAATAATTTTTTAAATTCTGTACTACTGCACACTAGAGTAAGTATAGAGAATGATAATATGCTGCATTTTTTAATGAAAAAAGCTTTTTCCTTTGAAGAAGTTTTGTTCTAACCACAAAGATATTTTAAGTGTTTGAGGAAATAAATATGCATGCTATGATTTCAACATCACACCAAGTTTATATGTACTCACATGGCACCTGATAAATATGCATAATTTTATGCATCAACAAAATAATAATAGTTAACATTATTTTTGATAAAAATCTATGAATATCAGGCCAAATAAATTGTGAATCACTCTTGGCTATCCTATATATACAAGGTACAGTCTTGCTAATATAGTGACAGAAGGATAAGAAAAACCAGGCCTCTCATATAAAGATATTTCACCTTCATCTGTCAATGAAGAGTTTCAATGGTAGCAACTTGGGGATTATCGAGTAACATGAGACTTTATAGATTACTTCATTCTTGCAACTGTATTTTATCCAGGAAAAAGTAAAATGAAACCAGAATATTAAAATTAAAATCAGTATAGTCCTTATGGATGGTAAAGTGTAGAGGTAAGAGTTGTTTGGTGAAAGAATTATCTTGTATTCAACTTCTAAAATTTCTCTGGAGCTAGAAATTTTAAAATAGCTTTCTCCATGTTGAAAAATATTTCTTTCTGGGGACAAGATCATATAGAAATAAAGGCATTAGTGATTTCTTAAAGTATTTGTATCTTAAACTTGCTTGGTCCTACATTAATTGAGAATTCTTATAAATCAAAAGCAAAAACACAGTGAAATAATATAAGAAGGACATATTCCACACTCAAATCAGGGGAATATAAAGGGGATATGGGGCTATAGTTTCAAAGAGGGAAGGAAGAAAAGGTGAGAGAGAAGGAGAAGGAAACATTTTTTTAAAAAAAACCATCCTGTTAGATACTCTAATTGTGTTCTTTTCTTTAATCTTCACAGAAGCACTGTATTTTATTAAGAACATTTAGTAATGTAAAACCACCCTAGAAAGACATTTTTAAGATGAAAATGAATCATCATCAGTAATTAAATTTCAGGCAATAATGCAAACTGAAATTCTGATTCAAAACACTGTGTATGGTCATCCTATTAATTATCCTATTTGATGGGGTAAAAATAGACAGTTTATTTAGCGTAGAGTGGCCACAGTGAGAAAATGGTGGTGTTTACCTTTCCATTGGTCCTTATCCCAAAGCCTAGGCTCTCTACAAACCACTCCACAAATGTAAAGAGACATAGTTGCAGTGACAATAAGACAATGTCTCATCAGCTTTGAGTAGTGAAGCAGTGGATTGGAGGCCCATATTCAAATCTAGGTTACTACTACTCCTAGTAATTGGATCAATTCTAGGATTGGAATCATCAGATGTGCTTCATATTTTCATGAACATAAACCATTGAAAAACACAGATTTAAGGTGCTATTCAATTATTTTCTGCTGAATTACATGCAACTACAAAATTTCTGGCACTCCTTTTTTTTTAATTATTCATTTATTCACATGTGCATATATTTTTTGGGTCATTTCTCCCCCTGCTACCCTTCCCCACCTTCTCCTTCCTCCCCCACCCTTTCCCCCTTCCCTCCTCACTTGCAGGCAGATCTTATTCTGCCCTTATCACTAGTTTTGTTTAAGAAAAGACATAAGCATAATAAGGAAGACTAAGCATTTTTGCTAGATGAGTTAAGGATAGCTGTAAAGAAATATTCCTAGCAATTGCTTTCATGTACAAATGTGTTACAACCCATGTTGATTCATCTCTAACTGATCTTTACACTGGTTGCTTATCCCCTTCAAATGTTAACCTCTGTCACTTTAAGGTTTCTTTATTAGCTCCTCTGGAGTGGGGACATCAAATGCTTTCATGTTTTGGGTTTTCTACCTATTCCTATATCTCCCTATGTGCTCTCCCCTTGTCATGTGATCCAAGTCCAACCACAATGCTGCATTTGCCCTAGATCTAAAGTCTGCATATGAGGGAGAATATATGATTTTTGGTCTTTTGAACCTGGCTGACCTTGCTCAGAATAATGTTCTCCAGTTCCATCCTTTTACCTGCAAATGATAAGATTTCATTCTTCTTCATGGCTGAGTAAAATTCCATCGTGTAAAAGTACATTTTCTTGTTCCATCCATCAATAGTGGGCATCTTGGCTGTTTCCATAACTTGGCTATTGTGAATAGTGCTGCAATAAACATGGGTTCGTGAACGTGCCTCTGGAGTAATCTGTGTTGCATTCTTTGGGTATATCCCCAGGAGTGGGATTGCTAGATCATATGGCAGATCTATGTTTAGATTTTTAAGAAGCCTCCAAATTTTTTTCCAGAGTGGTTGCACCAGCTTGCACTCCCAACAGCAGTGTATGAGGGTTCCTTTTTCCTCACATCCTCACCACCACATGTTGTTGGTGGTGTTTTTGATGATGGGTATTCTAACAGGGGTGAGGTGGAATCTTAATGTGGTTTTGATTTGTATTTCCTTTATGGATAGAGATGGTGAGAATTTTTTCATGTGTTTTTTGGCCTTTTGAATTTCTTCTTTTGAGAAATTTCTGTTTAGTTCACTTGCCCATTTCTTTATTGGTTCATTTATGTTAGGAGAGTTTAGTGTCTTAAGTTCCCTGTATGTTCTGGTTATCAGTCCGTTGTCTCATATATAGCTGGCAAATATTTTCTCCCACTCTGTGGGTGTTCTCTTCAGTTTGGAGACCATTTCTTTTGTTTTGCAGAAACTTTTTAATTTTATGAAGTCCCACTTGTCCATACTTTCTCTTAATTTCTGGGCTGCTTTGCCTATACCTATTAGTTCCAGGGTGTTTCCTGCTACTTCCTGTAGTAATTTCAGAGTTTCAGGTCTGATATTAAGGTCTTTGATCCATTTTGAATTGATACTAGTACAATGTGACAGACCTGGATCTAGTTTCAGTTTCTTGAAGATGGTTAATCTCTTTTCCCAGCAACATTTGTTGAAGAGGCTGTCTTTTCTCCATCGTATACTTTTGGCACTTTTGTTGAAAATGAAGTGGGTATAGTTGTGTGGATTCACATTCAGTTCCTCTATTCTGTTCCACTGGTCTTCATGTCTGTTTTTGTGCCAGTACCATGCTGTTTTTATTGCTGTTGCTTTGTAATATAGTTTGAAATCAGGTATTGTGATACCTCCAGCATTGCTCTTTTTGCTGACTATTGCCTTGGCTAGTCACTGTCTCTTGTGTTTCCAAATGAACTTTAGAGTAGATTTTTCAAGCTCTGTAATGAAAGTCACTGGAGTTTTGATGGGAATTGCACTAAACATGTAGATTGCTTTCGGTAGTGTAGCCATTTTTACTATGTTGATTCTACTGATCCATGAGCATGGGAGATCTTTCCATCTTCTGTAGTCTTCCCCAATCTCTTTCTTCAGAAGTTTGTAATTCTCCTTGTAGAGGTCATTCACATCCTTTGTTAAAGTAATCACAGGTATTTGATTTTTTTAAACTATTGTGAATGCAGTTGTTTCCATGTATTCCTTCTCAGTTTGTTGTTGGTGTATAGAGAAGCTAATGATTTTTTGTAGGTTGATTTTGTATGCTGACACCTTGCTGTAGCTGTTTATGGTGTCTAAGCGTTTTTTGGGTCTTTAAGGTATATGATCATATCGTCTGCAAATAAAGATATTTTGACAGTTTCTTTACCTATTTGTATTCCTTTTATTTCTTCTTGCCTAATTGCTCTAGCTAGAAATTGCAGTACTGTGTTGAACTGGAGTGGGGATAGTGGGCACCTTTGTCTTGTTCTTGATTTTAGGGGAAACAGTTTCAGTTTTTTACTGTTAATTATGATGTTGGCTATAGGTTTGTCATATATCACCTTTATAATATTGAAGTACATTCCTTCTATTCCTAGTTTTCTTAGAGCTTTTATCACGAAGTGATGTTGGATCTTTTTAAAGGTTTTTTCTGCATCTATTGAAATAGTCAAGTGTTTTTTGTCTTTGCTTTTATTGATGCACTGTATTACATTGATACATTTGCTTATGTTGAACCACCCTTGCATCCCTGGGATAAAGCCGATTTTGTCATGGGGTATGATCTTTCTGATGTGTTGTTGGATTTGGTTTGCCATTATTTTATTAAGGATTTTTACATCTATATTCATTAAGGAAATTGGCCTGTAGTTCTCGTTTTTTGAAGGTGTCTTTGTCGGGTTTTGAGATGAGTATAATATTAGCTTCATAAAATGAGTTCTGGCTCTATCTTTTATTATCTCTTTTTACTTCAGTTCCTGCTTTTAAAAATATATATGTAAACAGACATACCATAAGGATTAAATAGATTCATATGCTATTGTTTTTCTTTGGTAGGACTAGGTGGTTTGAACTCATGTTTTCATGCTTGCCAAGCATGTACTCTACTGCTTGAGCTAGATCTCTAATCAATTTTGCTCTGGTTATTTTGGAAATGGAGGCTTGGGAACTATTTTTCCTGGCTGTCCTGGAATTGTGATCCTCCCAATCTCACTCAGTCTCCCATATTATTAGGATTACATGTGTGAGCCACTACCATCAGCTTCAATACACTTTTTTTAGTGATTTCTTTACTTCGTACATGTGCGATAAATGTTAACTGTTTTTCCTACTATTGTCATCACCGCTTTGTTCTGCAAAATAAATTGGCAAGTGTATCACCTGCGGAAAATCTTGGAACTGGTTTCATTCAGTTCCAACAGACCAATGCAGAAAATCAGGGCAAGGATTCTTGAACTTGAGGATTTAATAAGAAAATATGTATATGTGGACTGTAGCCAGAGGCCTAGGGATTTTATTTTTACCTGTTGCTGAAGTCTAGATATTTGCTCTGATTATTAGATTGTCACATGAGACATTTTATTTCTTTTTTTTATGATCAACATTTAAAATTTATTTTTAATAATTTATAGTTGTAGAACATAAGAGGTTTCATTACAACATTTCCATACATGCATATAATGTACTTTGATCATACATTTTCAGGAAAGATAGAGCTGGGAGAACTTTGCAATTCATTTTTTCCTTGTATGTGCTAATTTGCTTGCTTTTTAGAAATGCATGAGTTTTATTCTTTCTTAGTCTCTTTTTTTCTTTCTTAGTTATGGGTTATACAATTCCAAAATACCAAGCTACAGTTCCAATATTATAATTTTTAAAATGTCAAGTTGGCATGCTTGTAATCCCATTCCTTTGGGTATATCTATCCCTAGGAGTGGGATTGCTGGATCATATGGCAGATCTATGTTTAGATTTTTAAGAAGACTCCATTTTTTTTTCCAGAGTGGTTGCACTAACTTGCATTCCCACCAGCAGTATATGAGGGTTCCTTTTTCCCCATATCTTCATCAACACCAGTTGTTGGTGGTGTTTTTGATGAATTTCTTATACTTTCTCAATAATATAACTTTAGGGTTTTTTTTGCAAACATTTAGAATATATTATCCAGGTAGTACAAGTATAATGAAAAGATAGATGGTCACCATTTTGCATAGTTCATGATGAAGAGTAAATTATTAGTCAACATTATGGTTATTGCCAATGTATCAAATTGGCTTGGAGCAGTGACATCTCAGGGATCATCTATTTCAAATCCTCAATAAAATATCAGTTTACACATGCATGACACAAATTCATAGGCCATTCATTTCTTTCCATCTCAGATTTACAAAAGAATATGAATGGAAATACTTGCCTCACCTTGTCACATATGTATAGAAACACACTGAAACCAAGCCACATCATGCTCAGTAGATTTAAAGAAAGTATCTTGTGCATATTTAAGTAATGGAAAAAGTCTTAAAGTGAATCTAAAACAAGAATTTTTTAATAGCACAATTGCTAAACATTCACGAGCAAATACAGCTAGCCAAGTAGCATTTCTCTTTTAAGTTATTTATATAGAAATATTTCTAATTTTTTATGGTAGCTGAGTTTGAAATCAGAGTCACACATTTTCCAGGCTGACATGGACCACAATCCTTATAGACTTACATCTCCCATATAGAAGGGATTATATGTGTGCACATCACATCATATCACCTTGTTTGTTGATGTAGGGGTTCACTAGCTTTTGGCTAGAACCACTGCCCTCGTGTTCTCTCTCTTCTGAGTAGCTGGAATTACAGCAGGAGCCACCAAGCCTGGCAAAATACATTTTTCCTGACCTTAACACTGAAATGGGTATTGCAGTTTGTAATTTTAGGTTGCATTCACTGTTTACTTCATCCATATGAGAAAGTTCCCTGATAAAAGCGCATAGACTTCTAACGAAATGGTGTTTCTGCTCATAAATATGTCATCTATTCTGAAGAACATAAATCAAAATGATAACAAGATAAATAAAAATGGCTTGGCATAAAATAATATAGAACTTAAAGGGATTTTTTATTAATGAAAAACATGAAACCTTCTTTCACATGATTCAAAAATATCTCTCAACTACTATAATTTCAGACTATACTACAAGGCAGACAATGATTTCCTTATGATGCTCTGACCCCCATTCCTTCTCTGCTTGTGACACTTGGGCATTCAGCCTGTGTTGTGGTTGTTTTGCAGATATGTTCAAAAACACGGTTACAGAGTGGGAGATAAAAGAAACATAAAAGCTTTTATTTCAATATTATTTTAAACTACAAGGAATCTGAATTTCAGACTTTAAATCCATAAAAAACCTGTAATTTTAATTGCTCTTGGACAAGTTATTTATTCTATATAAGGATAAGTATTCCTGCTATTAAAATGTTGAAAATATGGATCTCAGACTTTTGTGAGAAGGAAATAAGAAAGGAATGATACAATTCCTAAAATTGCTTGTAAATGCTTTGAAAGTTCCAATTCCCTTTTCCACATCCTTTCCTAGTTGATCTCTTGTTATACTTTGACCAACAAATTCAAACATGAATAAATGCCAAACAAGCCTATTACCTTATCCAGATTCTCTTTTGCTAGATAGGATCTGAAGAAGATTATCCTGTTACTCATGGTACCTAGGCACACCATCTTGGATCACTAAGTATGGGTAATTCCTTTTCATGGAGACATTGTCTTACCATACTACCTCAAACCATTTGTCTGGGTCTCTGTCCAAACTTCTTCAAACCAACCTTCACTTACACTCACGAGCATTGTATTGTACAGCTGTTAGTGGTTTTGTACCTGTTTTAAAATCATTCAGCATCTCCCCTTAAATAAGAATACTGGTATTTTCTAAGAACATATTTGCTATCTGCTATACTACTGAGTCAATGTATTTTATATTTGGAAAACCCAAAAAAGAACCAAGTTTATAAGGCCACTTTTTACACACATGCTAAATAATCTCCCAATCTATTCTGACCACTTAGGTATCACTGCTTACCATGCTTAAGGAAGGAAGGAAGGAAGGAAGCAAGGAAAGATTGAAGTGAGGGAAGGGGGAGGAAGAAGAGAGGAAGGAAAAGAAAATCTAAAGCTTATAAAGTTAGAACCATATTCTTTAATAAGGTTATATAGTAGTGAATCAAATGCATTATTTGTTTCTCCTGTTTTGGTTTCCCTTATTAATAGAGGTGAAAATATTGCTTTAAGTTATTCTATGTTGCCAGTCATAATACTAGTCATTGGTCATATGCATTCCATATCATTTAGGATGATGATTTATCGTTCTCTAATGAATTAACTCATTTTTAAAATTGGCTCACAGTAATTACACATCTTTATCATGTACAACATGACATTTTGAAATATGTATACTGAGTCTGGTGGCCCAATTGAGCTAATTAACATAAGTACTAAGGTATGATGATTTAATTGTTACTCTTACATTTGGCCATTAGACTTTTTGTTCAAGTAAAAACATTTCCATGAAGAACATATAGGTTAATGATATTTTTCAAATGTGCCAATGCAGTAAAATATGGAAAAACATATAACCAAAGGAATAAAATGTCTGTTTAATGAAATATTTCTCAATGTTGCCTATTTCATTAGGTGAACTCATAAACCCTCCTTCTGGAGTGCAAAGAGAAAAATCACTTTGCTTTGGTTTTTAAACTTTTTGGGAAAATAGTTCAGGATTTAATCAAGTTCTTTGTGAAACTAGAGATAAAAAACATTCAGCTTCAGTATTATAAGTTTTAGGAACACAGAAATAATCCTTGAAAATTCAACAGAAAGGGAGTAGGTATGGACTGGTGTTAAATGCAATACTCCAAAGGAAACTGGATGAAACACAAGTGAGAAGTGCTCATTTTCAATAAGACACACAGACTTATAGAAAGGAAACAGGTGTGAATCATTCTATTATCATAGAAACTATAGTAATTTTCACCTATTGCAAAACTAAAATGAAATAGCTAGTCAGAATGAAATCAATACAAATAACATCAATATCATCTCATACACAAAAATATATGAAAATAGTTCAACACATATAATTGTTAAGACAAAGGGACATAATTACTGAGCTAATTATATAATTTAAAAATAATGTAGCAGCATTTGTTATTACTATGCTTTCTCTCAGCTTTTACATGTTTATATTACTTTTTCTGTTAATAAGGTATCAGGTTAAGATAATCACCCATTAAGAATATTTCACTTTAATAGGAACCAGTAGCATAACTTTTGACTATTTTCTATTAAACTGTAAATGATCATGATTTTAACTAAAAATTAAATTCTCAAGACAGATAGTTTTAATATCTTCTGTTTTCCAGAGAGAAAAAGGTGACGTACTTTTGGGGAACCGAGGTGGGTTGTCATTGACATCAGTGAGGGTGATGTTGACTATTGTCGTTCCAGCTAATCCTCCCAGCTGCCCTCCCATATCCTTGGCTTGGATGAGCACCTGGTATTGTTCCTTAACTTCTCTGTCCATGTTAGGTAAAGCTGTTCTGATAATACCTGGAGGGAAAAATAGTAATACAATGTCAATATTATAAAATAAAATACACTGTGAAAACAACAAAAATTATTCTGTCTAGATTCACCAGCAAAGAAAGGCTGTATAAAATAATCCATCTTTTACAAAGGAAAACACCCCAAATGCCCAACAGTTAGGATGCAATAATAGCTACATAATGAAATGCAGTACAGCAGTGAAAAACTGTATGTTAGCTCTTTATGTCAACTAAGTTAGACCTTATCATAAAAATGATTCTACCTTTAGAAAAACAAATTATTATTTTTTCAGAAAAAAATTTAGATATGGAAATATTTGGTTAAACTGAATTGCATGTGTAATTTCCAATAATTTCCTCTTCTTCACTCTTTATTTTCTATAGCAAATACACTACTCAATTTTTAAAAGTATATTAAATATGTCCTTTCCATATGCTCTTTTGTCTTTCAGGTCTCCCTCATTGTTTTAACTATAGATTTTTAACTTATCTTTGCCATTGTTTGGTATTTGCATCTCTTGCCTGCCAGTATCTTTAGCACCTAGGACCAGTGTCTGACATTTAGAAATAAGTCAGTAAGTAATTGAGAAAATGAATAATTGACTGAACAAGTGAACTGAGCTATAAGAAATTAGATTTATGGTTGTGAATTTTATAGGACATATGAATATTTACATATGGTACTCATTTTCTACTCTTGTGTCCAAGTATAAAACTAATTTACATTTACATTTATTCATAGTGGAATAAGTAAGACCTTTAGGATTGTTTGCAAGTAAAATCAACAAAACTTTTCTTTTTTAACAAAATTCCCATGTAGTCTCAATGGTTTCAGAGAGAAATCCAAGAGCCTTGATCTTAAATCCGCAAGGCTCTGACAGTGTTGTACCTTAAATAAAGTAGCATATGTGAACAATTAAGGTAATAGCCATTAGCACAAGCATATGGTATTCAAATTGCAAACCTAATATATACCTGCATCTCTGTAGTTTCTACTGTCAGCTTACCAAATGTATTCTGCTGCCAATTCATACTTTACTATAATGAGATTTCTTCTGACACTTGGCAAGAAATAGTTACAAAATGACATCCTTCCTTTTTTTACTGATGCTTTATTCATGTATTGCTACTGACACCACTTTGAGTCAATCTGTCTTTCATCTCTTCAGCTTAGGCTCCTGATGCTTTATGTCCAAGTCTCTTAAAACTAAGATTTTTCCTTTTCTGAATCTCAATATTCTGGTTTTACATAGCTTAAGTTGTGTGACATTTACCTGAAGTATAGTGCTTGAATTTTCTAAATGAATGCCTGGGTTGACTCATATGCATGCTGTCTTGTCCACTTTTGAACAAGGTTTACCTTTACTCAATTAATTGTATATTGTTCTTTATTTAATTCATTTCTTTATGAAAATTTCCAATCTGAAAATTTTACAGAAGACAGAGTGAGAGGGAGATGTGAAATTGAAAAGTGGAGTTGTTTCTCTATAATCATTTGCTTCCTACATAAACTTCTGTTTTCTGGAATCTAGTCAAACAAAAATATTGAGTTGCAATTGTAAAAGAGAGTGCATAGGTATTGTTAAATTTACTTTAAGACTAGAAAAATTTTCTGGTGATTTTCTAAAATCATTAAACCCTTCTACATAGTACTAATTGCTCTGCCCTTCTGGTGCATCCTGAGTCTGATAGGTGGCATGTGTGCAGCTTCCAGTCTTCCTTTCATTGTCATGCTATGTAACTGGAAGACAATTTGTTAGATTTTGGAACGAGGAAGGATGAGTATGTAGTCTGAAAGACAAGGTCTAATCAACCCCTTGGTGATGAAAAAAGATAACCACTATTTTCATTGATGAACCACAGTTCTACAGAAATAAGTCTTAATGTTTACATATTTTTAAAAGAGGTGAAATCTGGAGAATTAAGGAGACTACAATATTCAATATGACAATAAAATATGGTTTTTGTAAGGCTTGATAAGAAATCTCCTTTTTAAGAAGTTACTTTTATGGCCACTTGTCATTTATTAACTGCTTAATAATTAAAAAAAAAACAACAGAATGTATCAATAGTCTTGAAAAGGAGGAACTTTGTAAATGACTGGGCTACAAAATTTTTATTGTGGCAAACTGATGAAGAAAAAAACAACAAAAAATGAAACTTATGAACATTTATGAAAAAACTTAAACATTTTACCATAATGCTATCACAAATCTTAATTAATTCCAGATAATTGTGAAATAAATCTTATTTAGTGGACAAAAATAGATAATTTAAATTGACTCTTGGAGTGTTTTGGCTGTCTTATAAACTGACAAACTTTCCAACACATATAATCATGATAGAATAAAAGCAAGAATGAGAAAAATATTCAGATATGTTTCTGGTAGTGCAGATGGTCTTATGAAATAAAAAGAGTTATAAATTTAAAATAATATACCAAAGGACTATAGTTTGAAGAGGATATATTTTCCCTCTGAAATAACGCTGATAGTCTGCAAGTCTCTCAATCATGATAGATCTCAACTTTCTTTGTAAAAGTGGATTAACTGCTTCAACTATAACATTTAAAGATGAACATAATGCAGTAGTGTGTATGAAAATGATAAATATTACATGTAGTCATATCATATGATTTTATATGAACGATTTCTTAAATGGAGGAATAAATTGCAGGACTAAGATGTGGGACAACAGATTCAGTCAGGACGTGCACAGAAATAGATACTTCATCCACATACTGTTACTAGAATTGAGTGAGTAGTGAGTGATGAAAACCATTCAATTTGCACCTCCAGATCCACTTTTCTGTACTTCTCTCTGTTCTTTGACTTGTGATTTCCTTGCGCTAACTGGCAGGAGGTTAGAGGTTTTCCGGGGAGGGCACTTGAGTTTTTGTTCCCATGGATTCCCCACTTCCCCCACATCTCTACCATGCCTGTATCTCTAGGTCCACTTTTTCCAGTTTTAGTGAGATAAGTGCATGCATTAGTATTCCTTCTCGACATTCTCTAGGGATTCACTAAAGTCTGCCTGCACCTTAGGAAACGGCCCTTAAGTTAAAATGATGTCAGATTGTTCCATGAGTGCCATCTGTTTCCATCTGGAATGATAACACACAAGCATCCATCGCAGTTTACATTTAGTGGGTGTGTGTTCATGGGAGTGTGGAGCAGACCATAAAGAAGTACATAAAAGAATTAACCAAATTTCAGCTGTTGATGAGTGTTATGAGGAACATGAAAGCGAGTGCCTTTGAATTGGTGTCAGAAAAGTCTTCTCTGAGGAAAGCTGCATAGCTGAAATCTCAGAGAAGAGGAGGAGGCAGACCATGGAAAACATGAGGTGGGGTGAGAAAATCAGAAGAGCATCACTCTTCAAAGCCTCCATAACAGCATTTAGCAGGCAATGTGGCTGCAACAGAGTGGAGAAAGGAAGGAGGGTATGAAATGAGAAGCCAGAAGGGTGGAGTGGGAGTCAAGCAGTGTCTTTGAAAGATAAACAAACCTCCTCAGAAATATCTTAAAATGATGTGTCCGCTTTGTCATATAAAAAAGGCCTTCTACTGACATAAATTTGGTGACAGGAATGCAAATAAAATGGGGAGGTGATATATGCAATATCTAAATATAGCTGTACTACTGTATCTTAATTATTATCTGAGACATAATGCAATATGTATATAATGAATAAAAGATAGATGATAGATAGATAGATAGATGGATAGATGGATAGATAGATCCCTAAATCTTATTTGTGTTGAGTGTTCATGATGTAGTGACTTTGGGGATTATGGGGAAGTTAACCTATCTAAGGAGGGGGTGACACTGATAATGTTAGGATTGAAAACTTGATTTCTAGTCTAGGACACATAATAACATTGTGTCACATGACTAAATATATTTATAGACAGTGTAGACAGGGGATCATTGAGTAGTAAAATTCATAAAATTATTATAATTCCTATAAACAAAATAAGAACTAAGAAACCCCAACCAAAAAAAATGCTTTTGGTATAATCAAACCTGTCACAGTTTTTGAGAGGGTAACTATACGAAGTTCCCACCTGACATCATTTAGTCTCCAGCTATTCCAGCCACATTAGATTACCTGAGCATTATGCTCTTCCAAACTTATCTTTAATATGCCTGCACAGTTGGTGAGACTGCTCTTCTGTCTAGTTGCTACATTAGTCTTTTTTTTCTGCGAAGACATTTCTGCCTCACTACACAGCTCTAGGAAGAAATGGCTATACCACATATAGAATTAAATCGAAATATGCAGACTGTTTTTCATTTTTCCTCTTTGCTTTCTGGCCTGTATTCTTTCATTAGACTGAAAATTACTATAGGACAAAGAGAAGACTTTAAACAGTATTTCTCTTTCCCTGTTTCCCCTTTCTCAACACATACATAATTTTCATCTGTATGTATAATAATTAATTTCTGTTAACTTGATACAACTTATTTTGAGATATCTTCCCTTTTTATTTCATTGACTGTAAATAAGAAAACACAATATGTTTTCTCCCTTCTTTTCAGGGAGGATACATGCTTTTTCCTTATGGCCAGCCTATGTCCTAAGTAACCTACTTACATTGATTTTACCCATAGATATTTATTGATCTAAAGAAGTTTGTTTACTTGCAAAAGCCCTTTCCACTCTCCCTCATTCTTTTCTTATTTGTAGCTAAATACCTAAAGCGCAATTCTATAGATTATTTTAATCAGTCTGAATGTTGTCATGGTAGTAAAATGTAGACAGGGTAAGACTAAGTCATTTGCTTCACTACAAATCCTAGAAATGTAGAAAAGCACTATATCCCTTTGGAGGCTAAGGGAATGACCAATGAATGACAGGCTTTAATCCCTATTCACTGAAGATTACAATACAAAGCACCCCACTCACCCACAGCACCAGCTTTCTCTCAGTGGAGCAACTTAATGGACAGGTTACAATGCTGTTCTACTCTGAAGTCCCTCTATACTACCCATGTTCCTCTGCTCAGAGATAATTCCTCACATGATGTCCACCTTCCCACTAACCTCTTTTCTCCTATCACTTCTATTTTACTAGCTACCATTTTTCACACTGTCTTCTCTCTCCTGAAGTTTTCATCTGTGTGATGCTCATTGAAAATTTCATTTTAATTCTTTCAGATCTTGTCTAAAAGTTATCTTTATAAGACTTGGTAGACCATTTTATCTGAAATCCCATGCTAAATTTGTTTCCTACTGCTAAATTAGTGGCCTAAAATTATGCCAATTTATCTCACAATTCTGGAGTCCAACATGGGTATTGCTAGGCTATAATCAAGCAAGCATCAAGACTGTGCTCCTTTCCAAATGCTTTTCATGCTTTGACTCACTGGATTCTGGCCCCCTCCTCCATCTTCTAAGACAGCAGGTAGCTCTCTCAAATCTTTCTCTGACTCAAGTACTTCTGCCTCCCTGATTCACTTTATATAACTGTGTGATTACACTAGGTTCATTCAATTGAAACAGGTTGATTCCTTTTCCTCAACCATAGGCTACCAGCAGCCTAAGTCCTACCTTTAGTTTAATTATCCTTTGTCCTGTAACATAGCATAGTCACAGGTCCTAAGAATTAACATTGGATATATCTGGGAGGTCATTATCCTGTCAAATATACAACTCATAAATTTCATGCATTTTCTTTATCTCTTTATCTCTCATTGACATTCACAATCCTATGTATTTCCCTTTGTTTTATTATTTGGTTTGTGCTACCCAAATATAATACAAGTTACTGAAAGCAGGCATTTTCCTTAATTTTCTTCTTTTTTGGTGGTATTTGGCTAGAAATATGTCCAGCATAATGTAGATAGTAGTTACTCAATAAATTAACAATGAAAAGTAAATAAATTGGCATATAGCAGTTAATGGAACATGGAAAATAACCATACATCATTACAAAAGATATTATTTTTTAATATATTTGTACATATTATGATAATTAATGACCAAAAAACTCATGACATTATTTTAAATAGGTTGAAGCTTTTAGCTTAGACCTGTGTGATTCGGGTTTTATCTCTGCGACCATTGCCTAAGAAATCCAACTTAAAGGGAGGAAAGATTTATTTCAGCTCATTGTTTCAGAAATAGCAGTCCATAGTCTTTGGCTCCATTGCTTTTTGGCCAGTGGTAAGGCACAATATCATGACTCTCACAGTTCATATCAGGTATCAATCCTTCAATACATGAGCTTTTTAGGCAAACAATTCATAACCAAACTGTAACAAGACCTGAGTGTATATTGTACTTATCATATTTAAAAAAATCTTGAGTAAAGGTTAACATGGGGCCAGCAAAAACAGATCTCTAAGTAGATCATAGGCTTCATTGTTTACCAAGACATGTTTAATGCTTTTTAAATAAGAATTTGGGGAAAATGTTAGAAACGATATTTTAATATCATTGTCTGTCAAATTTAGTTAATAGAAGATAGTTAATAGACAGATGGCAGGATAGGAAATATAATGAAAAAGTGCAAACTGAACTTTAGTAGGGAAAATATAAGTTTCTGTTAACAGTTCTATAGCAATTACAACCAGTTGGTAGGGGACCTGAATTTGCATCAGTGTATAAGAAAAGTTGCAGAATTTCATTTAATTGCAGGCTTAAATTAGCCTAAGATGTAAAATAGATTTTAGGAACTATTGCATTCTTAAACAACATTAATTAAAATGTTGTGTCCATTACTGTACAGTTGAAGTATGTTTTTTGTTGTTACTATTAATAATCTATTCAGATGGCAAGAAGAATTATTATGCTGTCTTCAGCAGGAAAGGGAAGAGACCATATGGTCCAAGTTCCAAACTATAGCATGTCTTAACTGCTATGTAGGACGTAAGAGATATTTTTCCCCAAGAGTTATTTTTATTTTTTCAAGAAGTTTTCATTTTTCAAATAAGTCTTTATCTGGTTTGTGCATAGTACCACTGCCTATTCTAGAGTTATGCCCTATAAAATTCAAATATAATCTGAAGATTTTTGGCCTCCACCAATAAATAGGAATCTACCTGATTTACCTCAGCATGTCAATAGCAAAACATTTGTCAGACCATATTTTATAAATAAATGTATGAAACAAATTAATAATCAATTGTAGCATGATGTTTACATTTCCTGTCTTAGCAAATGGTGTCCAACTTATGAGGCATACTTGTATTTAAGGACAAATCTCATCATCTTTTTATCTGTATTATTTATAAATATATGAGGCCAAAATTCTTTCTTTCTACAGCTCATTTTAGCGATTGATAGCCCTTTTCTTCTAGAACAGCTTACAGTACTGTTAGTTCCTTTTCTACATGACAGCTCTACAATTTCATGAAGGCATGTATCATATCCCCCTAATGTATTTTCCTTTCAAGGCTGTCATTTTTAGATCTTTCTGCTGATATGTACATTTTATGATTTCTAAAATAAGGAAAATGGAACTCAGACTTCTCTTGAAGTGTGACAATTCAAAATACAAGGAAATCATTCTGCTGCATTCTTATATACATATCACAATACACATGCAAAACATTACAGATTAAGTTTTATCTCAATAAATATGTATTTCTTTCATTTTTGTTTTTTAATAATTGTTTGCATGTATTGAATTTTTGTTCTCGCTATGTACACAATCAACCCTGTCTTAATGCTTCCTAGCATTTTGCTCATTATGCCAAAAATATATGGAATGACAACTTTGCAGAGGCAAAACTTTTTTATTTTGCCACTGAAGAAAGAAGATATTCTTTCTAGTGGGCATTAACTGAGATTCTGAGTTCTCCAAGATTTCGTTGTGAATTAATACCAAAAGAGTTATCTTGCAATTAAACATCATAAGTATTTGTATGATATTATAACATGTTGATTCAAAATATATAATGTGATCCATGCTGTAATTTTAAGATGGGCCTTTAAAACATGATCAGTTTTTTTTTTTTTTTTGAGGTCCTGAACTTAGGGCTCCATTCTTGCCGAGCAGATGTTTTACAACTTCTGTCATGCCTCTAGCCCAAAAGTATATTTTTTAAAAAAATTTAAAAGACTAGCAGTCGGAATATGGAAAGAAGTTCCATTTAGGATGTAAACTTGAAAATTATGACTGAATAAAGTGACAGAATCAAATACAAAACAATGGACAACATTGTGTGTAGCCTTTACCAGATTTCTCTAAACAGAATCTAGGACATAGTATCAGCATAGTGAAAAAATAAAAAGAGAAACAAACAGCTCAACCAACTACATCCTTATTAACTGTTTTCATATGAATTGTACAAATGTATATAGAAATAAATAAAAGGAGACTTTATAAATGGCACATTTGAAAATGTACATAATTGAGAAGATATTGGTGACAATGTCTTGAAAGTGATGGAGGCCCTGGTCACCTAACATTGCAAATGCACTCAGTGCTGCTGAACCGTTCACTGAAAATGACTCCAATGGTAGATTTTATATTGTGTGTATTTGGCCACAGTAAAAATTAACAGTTTATAAAACATCAAAATAATATCATATGCTTTCTCAAGGAGATCTCAGATCACTTAGAAAACTACAGAGTTATTACCATGTGACTTGCCATATGACAGATAAGTTACCTGACTCAGGCTAATTACTTGGAATCATTTAGGAAAAAATAAAACTATTAACACAATTTTAAATACAAATTAAGACTTAAGAGTCAATTACTTATAGTAATATTCACTTTTCTGAATGGAATATCACTATCATCAATGTTATAGAGATGTTTATCATAGTGATTTCATGAACTGAATAAAATATTACATTATTTTTGCCCTTATTTAACATTTTATAAATTGTAAATGTTTATTTTGTTTTTTAAACATTGAGCATGATCACTTATATGTTAAAATGATACATATAACAAACATTTCAATATTTTATGAACATTAAATATAAAAGTCATAATTGTTTAATGTTTTATAAATATATTTACATTTCATATTTTTAAATTATCATTTAATATTAATGTCAGGCACTTAAAATGATATATGTGGCGTAAGTCTTTGTTGGTTAAGTGAAATAATTGTCAAGATAATTTAAGAGACTTGTTATGTTTATTTATATTTAGAACTGAGATGGTTACTATTAATGTTAGTCAAACAACCATGCCAATTCAGAAATAATTTTCATTTTCTCATTTCAACTGAATAAAAACATCTTATAAATGTCATAATTATCTCTTGTCAAATTTTTAGGACCCAAAAGTTTTGATGAGACTCCTCTAAGATTCATTTTAAGTTATTTTCTACACTAAGATGTGGAAAATTTTAGATAATATTGTTTTTCCATGCATTTTATTTAATAACAGCAAAAGGAATCATAAAAGGAAGGTATACAGCTGGAACAAATGGAGACTATTTCTGAGAAATTGCAATTATCCTTGTTTTTTGATTACTTTTGTCTACCACAAGGTGATAAATTTGACAAAAAGTCTTCTTAATGGTTTCCGTGCATGAAGAACCAGTTTTCATTCTCTTAATGAAGTGCCTCCTCATCCATTCCTTTCCTGTCTAGTGGTCTGAGGCATTGTGAGTACCAAGACTTCTGTCTCCACTGAAAATCAATGTCTCAAAAATCTATTATGTAGGTTATGCCAGAATAGTTTTGCCTTTAGTTCTAAATAATAAGAATTATATAAGAATTTAAATACAAAATTATAAAGCCATATTATCTACACATACAGTCTGTGGTAAAATAATACTTTCTATAATCATTAGTATTTATCTATGGTCCATACTGACTAAGTAAAGTCAAGGGAAGAGCATGTACCTTACTTGCATGTTACCATCCAGAATTAATTTGACCTAATAATTGTATTCTTAATCCATGAATAATACTTAAATTCATATTCTTATGATTTACACTTATTTTTGTTTGATATTGTATTCATCTATATCAACCAGAATTATTTTACCAGTATTAAGTCTTTAACACTCTTACTCTATTTATTAAACTTATCAACTTTATAGGATTCATCACTGCAATCACATAAGAGTGGTGTATAACCAATCCCTTATCATCACTAATCTCTACACCCTAGTTTCCTGTATTCTATTCCTTTTTTTATTCCTCTGTATTTTATTCCTCTGAAGAGTGCTCCACAAAGGCTGACAGAATATGAAAAGTATAACATCCACTCTTTTACTTATGGTCATTTTTTCCCATTAAAGTGAATTTCAAAAGTTTACACAAATCAATAGGAAAAAAAACTAACTCATATATGATACAATGTGATAAAATAGTTTAGATAGTTTTCCTTTTTTATTATTCTCTGGAACTTTACCCAATCATAAACGTCATAGAACACTTTGTCTACCTCTTTCACTCCCAATTTTTCCAACTTTTCCACAAAAAAATGTGAAATTTCTCAACCATTAAATAAAAAAATCCAAACTTCCTTAACAATAATATGTACTATGATATTTCTTAAAGAATGACTTGTAAATGTCATTTCCCCATCACACACACTGACAGCACTTGACAGTCTGCTTTTGGATCTCCAACATTCTTTCCAATAAAAACAAGTTGACACTTTCTGGATTCTCTTCACTTGATTCTCCCCTCTTAAAAAATTTCTAAAAGAGAAGCTGTGTTGTTATTACTCTCCACTGTTGTTGAGGTTTACAGGAGGAAATGATTCCTTGTCTTACTCTGAGCTTCTTAATGACTTTCCATGCCTTAGTGCCTTGACCAGTAGGATAAGAAGTGAGGGGAGGATAGCAAGTTCATTTCAACTGAAGTTTTTCAGGTTCTGCACTTCTTCTTTAGTTGAGAGCCATCAGTCTACTTTATGTTTCTACACCACATTAATACATGGCTAATTATGAGTTAACCTATATTTCATTTACATTCTAGATTTTAACACACATATTAGGCTTAAATTTGAAAGCCTTAGCCCCTTGCGTGTGTGTATATGTGTATACAGTGTCTAAAATGTATATATTTAATATTTACTTTAGTCTGTTTTGATCACTTTGGAAATTTGCAAAGTAACAGACTATTATGTTGGTAATTGTTCTACTATCTTAAATTAATATAATAAATAGTATTCCAATCAGAATGCAATGAACAGTAAAATACTAAGAATTGGTACAGTAACTGTTTTTATTTTGTCTGTGACATGGAATACCACCATGAACTGTGCTAATTAGTTAGATAGGCTGAATCTCTTTAGCAAACATTCAACTTCACAGTTTGTCTAGAAAGATGTAAGGGTTGATTTTAGCTAAGTGGTAGAATTCTTGAATAGCATGCTTGAGGTTCTGGGTTTGATCCTAATAACAAAAAGGCAGGGACACAAAATCTTCCATGTGCCCTTTCTATACTACCCATATTATGTTTAGCTTTGAAATCTGCAATTCATTTATTTTTGCCAGTTAGAAATGGGACAGTCTTTAAAGATATGGGTTAACAGAATTGATGATTTTGTTGTTTTCTAAAACTTTCATTTTCCTCACGATAAGCATTCATCTAAATCAACCATTCATAACACTTGCACATTCAGCAAGACAAGCTGCAAAAGCTATCCATGTATCAATAAGGTGAAAAGCAACATATAATAAACCTAAAAGGAAAAGATCTTTTAAGCCAGATGCATAAAAGACAAATAGACTTGAAAATTTAAAAGAGGACAGAGAATCCATAGTTAACAATTTGGGTTTTGTAAATAGATACGAAAATGTTTACATTTACACAAAGCTCAGTAAAGGAGACATAGTTTTTCATAGCCTGATAAGATGCTATCTTTGATTAATGTGTGGTTTACTACATCTTCATCACTGGATTAGAATATACAATTTCTCATGCCAAGATTTAATTAAAGCTTAAATATTTGAAAGAGTTGTCATAATGTTGTCTCAAAAAATTTACCTGTCTTAGGATCGATAGAGAAATAAGGTTGCCCCTGAAGAATGCTGTAAACCACTCTGGCACTGTTTCCATATGTTGGGTCATCTGCATCTGTGGCCTTGACCTGGAGGACATATGCACCTGGAAAATAAGACAATGTGAGTCTAGCATTTTTTTTTTGCAGAACTCAAAGTCATATCTATTATCTGCCGGACTCCATTTGTCTTTGGAAGTAGTCATTTCTCTGGGATGTCATGAATATATTACGTCAAGAAGACAATTTGAAAGTTATAATCAACATATTTGGTAAAAATAAAGCTACTATGAGATATCATAGCCCCACAATAAGTATGCTTATTATCAAAAAGACTAGAGATGTTTTGGTGAGCATGTAGAGAAAGGGGTCCTTGCAAACCATTGGTGGGGAGATAAATTACTAAATCCATTATAGAAAACAGTATAAAGTTCTCTCAAACATTAAAAATAGAACTATTATATAGATATGCTTTTAATTTATTTATATTTGGCAGTATGGGGTTTGAACTCAGGACCTCATGCAGGCGCTCTTACTGCTTGAGCTATTCTGGCAGCCTAGAACTACAATATAATCCAGTAATCTCACTACTTGGTATATATTAAAATGAAATGAAAACAGTATGTCGAAGAGACCTCTACAGTCCCATGTACATTTCAGCCCTATTTTCAATAGATGAGAACTGGAAACAACATAATTGCCCATTAACTAATGAGTGGATAAAGACAATGTGGTAGATACACTCAACAGAATAATACTCAGCTATGCAAAAGCAAGGAATCCTGACTATGTGGATGAACATAGAGATAATTATGTTAAGTGAAATAAGTCAGGCTCAGAAGCATAAGTACTTGGTGATCTTAGTCATATGTAGTATCTAAAACAGTTGCTCTCATAGAACATAAGAGTGTATGGTGATTACCAGAGGCTTGGAAAAGTAGGGCTATGGACAGAGGGGAAATGGTTGATCAGTGGTCACTGAGTCGCATCTGTATAGGGTGAAGAATTCTGGTCTACTATTGTACAGTAGGGTAACACTAGATAACAATAATATGCTGTAGATTTCATAAAGTTAGAAGAAAGAATTCTGAAAATCCCACCATAAATAAGGCATAAATATTTGTCATAATATATTTAACTTGATTTTAACTTAAAATAATGTATACCTGCATTGAAGTATATACCAAAAATAAGTGCAATTTTTATACTTGTATATATCAATTAAAATGAATTTTAAAATATTGAACAAACATAGGGATGTTAGTACAAATGACTCATATTTTAAATATCTATTCTAAAAGCTATATCCATTTCCAGTAGGTCGATCATTGAACTCAAAGTCATCACAATGTCTTTATTGATTTGTATAACAAAGGAAACATCTGACACCATATACATTAGCTCACTACTTAGTACAGATGCTTTAATTTCATGATTAGAATATCAATAGAGAAGCTAAAAGGTTTGGAGGCTTACAGATCTTTAGAGGCTGTTAAGTGATTTGCAATTGCAATTTACAAATCAACAACTACATTCTAGCATTAGGAAGCCTTTAATTAGAAAAGAATATTTGAGAAATTGAGAAACCATAAATAATTGCAAATATTTGCACCTTATGGTCTCAAGACTAAATTAATCTTAGGGTTCATTGACACAGGAAAGCACAAGTCAGCCCAAGTTATACATAGCTTTTCTCTTGTTTTTGACACTTGGCATATATTTCATGTACTATGGAAGGTTAAAGGGAACCCTTTTCTGTATTTTTCTCTAATCTACTAATAAGCATATGTAAATCTTTTCCTAAGAGCTTTTTAAGTTTCCCTTCCTAATGTTTTAATATTACTATTTTGAATAGCAAAGGAGTTAAAGTATCATAACACATAACAAATACAGATATGTTGCTTAGAGACAGAATTCTCTACTGACCATAAGAATAGTCATTTTATGCTCAGTTGAGATTTCTAACTACATATGTAAAAAGCTATAAATATAACTATATAGAAACATATACATATGTATATAAATATCCAGTGTTTACGAACTCTGTATCTCTTGGAGGCATTCTAATAACTGCTCTGACAGCAAGGGCGGGGGGGCGGGGGAGTGTTGTCCTTTTCAGTTCATTTCATCACTCAGCCTTTTCTCTCTATGCAGTACAAATGTGGAGCAAAGCAAGTCTCAGCAGCTGACTATAAAGGTTAAGAGAATGAATCACCCCTCCATCTTTTTAAAAATAGTATTATAGTACTGATATGTGTAAGAAATGATAACTTTCTAGAGCAATCGAATGTCGAATTGTTTTGCTTTGAGGCTGTGGTAGATTCTAGCTGTGTCAACAGATGAAAAACATGGTACAGCAGCCTGTCCATGGCACATGCTACCTTTTAGCAGTAGGTAAATATTAGTGAAAAGCCAAGAGTAATGATTAATATTATATGTAGCATCATATCACCAGCATTTTTGTCATCTTCAATATTTGTACCATCATTAGCCATAATTTGTCAAGGCTTTATTTCTATGAAACTTTATGTATTTCTCTTCAAGATGAATGCAAAGAAACTTTACTTAATGGTGTAGAAATAGTCATTTGATGAAGGATAATTATGTTCTTTTCAAAAGTGATTTTTACTTACAGAGCCCTCACCTATATTTTTGCTCCCATTTCACCATGTATGTGTTATATAGGAAAAGTTCATAAATTTTAAGTAGTTCCCCTCATTCCAGTTATAAATATTACAATTAAAAATGATGAATTATTCTTATCTGTGGTTATGTTTGAAGGTAAAATGCATTATATCTAGGAACAAATAGGAAATAAATATATTTAAGACATGGAAATAGGTAGTGGTAAACTTAATGTGTTTGCCAAACCTGCACTATTTGTGATGCAAAGGAAAGAACGGAAGATGAATCAGTAGTGTCTTCCCCTTTACATTTGTGTTTTTAACGCAAATATGAACCTGCATTAGGTATGTTAAACAAATATTTTCTTCAAAAGTTAATCTCAAATTATTTATGTTCATCATTTTATAGTTCTGATATTTGAAGGGGTAAATTGACAAGTGCTCTCAATGCACAGAAATACATGATATTTGTCATAAAATCTAATTTTGCACTACTATTTCCCAGTTTATCCATTTTAATAAAATAGTTCACTCAATTTTAGAATAGATTACTCCTGCTTCAGGAAAATATTAGATTTCTGTGTAATTTCTATCAGATTCTGTGTAAGTACTTAAAGCTGCCTCTATGGGAGATTGCAAGAACACAAATGCCATTATATCAACTTTCTATTTCAGCTACTTCATGGCTTTCACCAAACTAAAGCAAAAGTCAGAAATTTCAGCTCCTTTAATTAAGATGCCTCAGTTAATTGCCTGGAGGATGTAAACCACCAGGGACTCCCTTCTTCAGTGCTTGGATAGCACAATATTTGTTCTTGACACTATTAAACACTTAACGCCCAGGTGATAGAAGCAAGACATTGTGGCTCATGGCATGTTTAAAGTACAGCAGGGAAATAATGTATTTGTCATTGACTTCTACAGAAACTGATGTATTTTTACATGTAGCAGTCAATCTGGAATGTGTCATTTTATCATTCAAATACAGTGCTGACAATATAACCAGTCTAATTGAAGTGTAGAGAGAATGAAGTTCACAGAGAGAGCTATGTTTCATAAGCAGCTGTAACAGAGAAAGTGCAATGGAGAGTCTGAGTCACCCATCAACACTGCTCTCATCAGTAGCAAAATATTAGTGAATTTTTTGATAACAGTTAAAGCCAGAAATTAAAGGCAATTGATAGTAAAGCTAAACTTTACATTTAAACAGACAGACAAGGCACTGAACAACTGATCACTGAGAAGTGCAGAACTATGATGAGGAACAGAGAGGCACCAGAAGCAGCATGTTTCACAGAAACTGCAAAGAAGCAAGTGCTCATCTATGTCTAAATGACGAGTAAGTGTTCATCTGAGATCCAGTTTGGTTGTTGTTATTAGCTCAGACTGCAGTAGCAGAATAATAAAGGTTGTTTGGCTTAAACAACAGAAGGATATGTTCTCACAGTTCCCAAGGTGGAAGTCCAAAACACTGACTTCTGGAAAGACCTCTCTTCTGGCCATCCAGATGGCTGCCTTATTACTGTGTCCTCATGGCCTCTTCTCTGTGCTCATGTAGAGTGAGAGAGAGAGATTTCTGCTGTCACTTCATCTTATTAAGGTCCCTGGTTTGATAAGTTTAGCATCTTAACACCTATGACCTCATTTAACCTTAATGATCTCTCGAAAGGCCATACCTCCAAATACAGTATCATGGGTAGTCAGGACTTACGTATTTGCAGGTGGGGACACTATTTGGTCATTGTTAATATACATATGTGAATATATTAAAATACATGTGAAAATTATTTTTTTAATGGCACTGGTACAGTCTGAGCAGAAAACTTCCAAATTCTTTGTCCCACTCCGAAGAATCCATGGCAGGACATGTGGGTGTAAGTAGTGTTTAGTAAATATTAGGGAAAAGTAAATACAAAGGGAACAGGGTGGGGTGCAGGTGGAATCTGCTGGAAGAGAGAGCACAGAAAGAGCATGTTTTTCTTTTTCAGGTGCTTTTAAAATTTAGATCTATGGGAAGGGAGGGACCAAGTGAATTCCACCTAATAATGAATGAGTGGGGAGGGGCAGGGGCGGTTCCGGCCAGGTGAGGGTGGTCTGGACCATCCCTGGACAACCCACCTATGAGTCCTGAACTTTAGCTACTTCTGCCTGCCTCAATTTCATAAGGCGTTACTTAGTTCCATTAAAAATTCATAGAAATAATAAAATTTGATCTAAGTGTACTGCAACCAAATACCATCATAAACTTATAAAGGATAGACTTGTTAAAAATGGGCAATTACCTAGACCAATTAAAGACTTTCTTTATTCCAATTTGTGTTCAAAACACTGTAAAAAAATAATATTTACCTTCTTAATTCCGACTTTGAGAATTCATACATATATTTGGTTTGATAAGGCAATACATACATGTAATGGTTTGACAGTTTTTAATGAATTCTCTCAAAATTACGGGCATTTTTATGCCTATTCATTAAGTTTTTCATTGTACATTCACTGATTACCTATGAAGCAATAGGCATGTATTTATGTATTTTGTAGTGTTAGGGAAAATCGATAGTCTAAATTTTTCAAAATAATACCATATCTGTGGGATAGTGGGAGAAACATTCCTCATTTTTATATGGTGATCTGAAAAATAAACTTTCAGAAACTTCATTTATGTGGATACCTAAATGAAGTGAGGTGAATTTTTCCACTGTCTTTTCTGTTTTGTATTTAATTAATAAGTAAAATCTGTGAATATTGTGTACAAAATGATGTTTTAAAATCTGTATACTTTGTGAATGTCTAGAGTTAATTACCATACGCATTACTTTATATTATTATTTTTGTGATGAGAACACTTAAAATCTGTATTTGACAATTTTCAAGAATATAATACAGGCTGGGCGCTATGGCACTCACTTGTAATCCCAGCTTCTAGGAAGGATGGAGCAGGAAGATCACAGGAGTCTGAGTTTGAGGTCAGCTTGGGCAACATGGCAAGACAGTGTCTCAAAATAAAAATGACAGTTGAAAATAATATAGATGATCCTTGACTTTATTTCTTATTTTTATTCATGTATTCATATGTGCATACATTGATACAAATGATTCCAGACTTCATACACATGTAAATAAATGTAAAATTGATAAAATAAAAAATTTAAAAAGCAACAAGAAAAGTAACTTTAATAATAGACAAGATAACTGCAGTTTGACATAGCATTTTTCAACATTACAATTCTATGAAGTAATATGCATTCCATAGGAACTGTTCTTTTCCATTTGGGCTAGTGACATGTGACAGGATGCTGTCCTACCAGGGACAGCAGCAGCAAGTAGAAGCTCCCAGTCAACCATGAAATGATGAGAATTAACAACTAATAGGCTTCTTGGGTACGGGTATCCAACTCATACATTTTTTAAATAAAATAGGCATGTTGATTTTATCCAGCTAAACATAAGCTAATGAAAGTATGCTAACCACATTTAAGATAGTCATGGTTAAATTATGATTTGGGCAGGTTAAGTAGATTCAGTGCATTGCTTACCATATTTTTAAGTTACAACTGATGCAAATCCATCTGTGCATTAAGTATGGTTACCTTACTGCACAATAGACCTCTTGAATTTGTTTTTTGACCAAGAACTCCCCAAATCCCATCCTATTAGCCACTGGAAATCACCATTCAACTCTGTTTCACTGAGGTTTTTTGAGGAAAGTTCACATACCAAAAGCTCACAAGCAAATACATTTTGGGTATGCTGAGGAAAACCACAGGGAAATCAAAGCCACCTTCACTAGAGATCCCATATAAAAAGGGGATGGTGGGAAAATAATCATGTATGGCTTTTTAAACCACTTTTGGGACAATTATCCAGTTATCCCTCCAACATCTACTGAGCTTTATATCACTATAGCTGTCTATTATTTTACCTGCTTTTAATTTCTACTTACATGAATGAGATGGAATTATTCACACATTTTTATCCTTATATTACTCATTTAATAATATGCATATACGTCCTAATGGCATATAAAATTTCATTATATTTACTAATATCCTTTTAGAGGATACTACTTAGAAGATTCTATTTTCTTTATTATACACATTTCTGCAATTGTTAGTTTTACCATTGGGAGATGTGGGTAAAGCATATTTGAAATCAATGTGCTGATATAAATTGTTAAATTGACAATCAAAACATACTAGTTTACATTGCTACAAACAGGATACAATTTTCACCATTTTCAACTAGCTTTCACTATCCTTATCTTTAGCTTTATATTATGATTTAAGTACATTATGTTTAATGTCATTGTTATCTTTTGTGTGTGTATATACAGATATGTGCATGCTGTATTTACAGTCTTCACCCACTTGTAGATTATATTTTATATTAATCTATCTAATAAAATATATTTGTTAGCTTATTTTTTTTTGTTTCTTTCATTAGTTCTTTCTTTCATTTTCACGAGGTCATGCTCAATGATCATCCTGTATAAATACATGCCTGTGGTGTACATGTGTGGTATACGTACCTCAATAGTACTCTGTTTCGGTGGAAGGAACAGATCATTTTTATGATGTCATTTAATTTCTCACAATTGGGTGTTGGTGCCCAGAGAGGGATTCCAGATCCTGCCACAATGTAACCGCACCAGACTTACTTCTGCTGGCATATGTGTCACTGCCAATCATGCTTAATTTATTTGATATGATTAATATTATTGAGGCATTAATGGATTTCAGCAATTCATGTGGCACAATGTCTGTATTTTAACAATCCAAGAGTTGAAGTCCATCGATGTTAACATCATTTTTTTTGGTACTAAAACATGTTCCTATACAAAATGACAACAAGCTGCTGGCAGACTTGAGCCCTACTAACTCACAATTTCAGCAATCATAGTTATTAATTTGCTCATGTAGTCACATCTTCTTTCAAACAACATATATTTAGTACTACACACAACATACCAGGCATTGCTCTCAACACACAATGAAAAACCAATATCACATTAACTCATAAGCATATTATGATTACCATGAAAAAAATGTGTTTCAAATGTCCCTTTCATATTGTTGTAGGTCCTAATAAACAGAAAATACAGATTTTTATATCCTGCCTGGTTGCATCAAGGCAGGATATGTAGACTTAATGAAGTTGATAATAAAATTTATTAAAGATTAGGGAAAATGTTACAAAAAGCCATGATAGAACAGGTATGAAGTGGCATTACAGAGAGAGCTCTTTCTGAATCCAGGTGTTTTTATAAACTGTGCTAAACTATGGGAAGGAAAAAACTTGTACATTTCTTTTTTTTCAGTTGTGCTGTATAGGGATATATTGTGGCATTTACAAGAAATCTTACAATACATCAAATATATAACACTTGAATTCACACCTTACTCCACTCTCTTTTATCCCCTCCCTCTCTCTCCATTCCTGGAATACTTTCAACAGGTATCATTTCTGCATTTACATACGCGTGTACACATTTTTTACACTGTATTCACCTTCCTATACCCTTTCCCCACCACCTCCTCTTCCCACTGGTGTAACCCCCCTTCTGGACAGGATCTGTTCCACCCGTCTGTTCTTCGATTTTGTAGAAGAAAAGAATGACATTCCTGCTTGTTTATGATAAAGTCAGTTCTTGGTCACCAATAATTGATGAGTGGAGGGGTTTGGGTGGTCACTGGCTAGAGTGTTGGCTCAAGCCATCCCAGAGCAAAGACATGAATAATCTGTACATATTTGCAACTGAAAAGAAGGCTCAGAGAGAGAGAGAGAGAAAATGTACAATCTGAAATATAGTATTAAGACACATATGTTTTAATATGTGTCTTGGTATCTCCCTATCTTAGCCTGCCCCAAAATGAGGTTCCAAATGGGCTGTCAGAGAGCTCATGCCATGACTCTGAGTCTTATATACTGTTCATGATGACACTCTTTCATGCCTCTTTGCTCTTGCCTAGGTGACTCTGCTACTAGGACACATGCTTCACCATTTGTGTTCTTGCTCCATTTTACTTCAGTGAGCAATTCCTTTTTTTTTAAAACTCCACATATCATGTTTCATTCTTATCAGACTACAAAATCTTTTATTTTTATAGATTAACATTATTCTTTTTGTACACCGAACACAAAGCACAGGTCTTCTATGAACTAAATCTCAAATAAATGTTCATCAATCAGCTGTTTCTAGTAGTCACATGTACACCAAGAAAGACACAAATACAATACATATAGTACTTTCAATGACTGACCGGACAGCTGGTTATAGTTTTTAGAGCTTCCAAGATTAAACTGGAGATTTCACTAATCTTGAATTTCTAATGAATCCTATTGATCTCATTTCATAAAACACGATCAAAGATAAGTGTTATTACACTTTAAAAATTATACAGCCACTCTATCGAGAGGAAATGAGAGCTAAAATAATATAAATATCTTTCTAAATCATGCTTATATTTTTTAGAACTAACACATTTGAGAAAAAAAGTAAGATTTCATACAACATACTAGTTCTCTTTTGTCGTATATATATACACACATCTCTCTATATATGTTGTTTTATAAACCTGTAGAGAAGACAAGAAATTATGGAATGATAAATACATTGAAATTTCTGTTCAAATAAAATGTCAAAAGAATTGAAAAAAGCATTTGTTTTATTATCTAAAGAAGACATTAAGAGGCATAGACATTAAGCATTTACAGAAATGTAAAGCTGAAAGGTTTACTTAATCAATTCAAAAGAGAGGATATCTGTGTATGTGGATTTGTGTGCATTTGTACTTGTGTGTGTACAAGAATGCATGATGCTGCAAAGAGTGGAACATTACAAGTGACACACTGTAACAGGGGTCTGTGAAAGTGCAGTTTAATTGTAAAGTAAAATTAAGCACAGATTCACAGTAGGTGAGTTTAGTCGTTAAGGTTACTAGGTTTTAATCAATGTTCACATTATATTTCCCTGCCTTTTCTCTGGACACATGACTCTTAGCTTCGTTCTATAGATCTTCTTCCTGTATTTGATTTTTAGTCTTTTTAATGGTTTCTGCATTCTCTCTTATCTTGAGCCAGCACTGTATAGAAGGTATTTTCAAGGATCATTGAAAACATCAGCTCTTAAGACCACACAACAGAGCTTAATTTATTGTTTAATTTGTTGTCAGGTATATAAAAATATTGAAATATCTGCAGATGATATTGATGTATACCCAGGGTAAAGAAGCCCATTCTTATACAATTTTCTAAAAGAAACACCAATTAGGAAAGGCTGCATTGTTATTCTTGTCTTTGTCTCTGGGGCCCAAGTGTCCATCTTTGAATCCTAAATGAAACCATAGCAACTTACCTGATCTCATGTAAATTTATCTGAGCTTTATTGGCCTCATTTGCAAAACAGGTGAAAGAAGTAACCTGTTTTAGTGGTGTTAAGAGTTAATATTTACAAAGAAATTATAATGGAGTTTGTTATATAATATATGCTATTTAAGTGTATTTTTAAAATTCAACTCATTTTCACTTCTTTTGCATCACACATAGGGTGAGAACTACTAAAAGTTTAACATTGGTATGACTCATGTTCTCATCTTCCTTCCCTTCTTATCCAAATTCTAATTTAAATTTTATTTTCTGTGTGTTATAAAAAAGGTGATTTTGAGATGTGTTTTTAAAAAATTACATTAAATTGCAAAAAAATGCAGTATGTTACTGAGCCACTTTCTTAGAGACAGCAAGAAGAATTTGTAGATTTGTTACATTTCCATGAAAAATCATAAGCTTTAATATGGTCTAGGAAAGACATATGTCATAAAAATTTCTTACAGAATCAATTATTTACCCTGGGACAGTATACTTCTAGGATTAGAGCAGGCAATTTGCCTTTCTTTGGCCCTCACCCCAATGGTGCTCTTCCTGGTCCAGGCATAGCCCCAGCACATTTGCTGTAGTGACATCAACTGCTGATTTTTGATTCAGTCAAGGGACTCAAAAGCACTCTGAGGTTACACAACTCTCCTCTTGGATAAGTCCAAAATATTTGAGACTATACATATTTACATCCTGTGATTCAAACCTACTTGGATAGATAAGTGAATTTGTTTTTATGAGTACTTTATCTCTCAGTTGTGTGCCAAGAATTCTATACCATGAATATCAATACAAATGCTAATGCCTGTGGCTAGAAATGCACACTAAACTCCAACTTATAGTGATGGCACAAAGTGGCCTCCTTTATGACTAATGCCATTTGGAAATCATTTTCACAGATGTTGTCAGGAAATTCCACAAGTATTGTAACGAAATGCATTAGTTTGGAATACATTCACTCTCTGGCTTTCAGCTCCAATTCAATAAACTTTGTAATGTTTTTCTGTGTAGATTATATCTTTAAAAGATAAATAAATCACTTTTGATTCAAATGTGTTAAGGACTAACTAACATGACTAATAGGAACTTATTTAATATACACTCAATATGTATAATGTGACTTGATTAAATTTGAGCAGATGATTTTGCTCAGACCTACTATCTATTAATCTGTCTATCTGTCTGTAGATTTATAGATCTATCAATCTATTGATCATCTATCTGTCTATGTATTGTCCTGTTCATTTATCTATCTAGATTTTTGTGTACATTATATATGCATATTTATATTTGTGTGTGAGTGTGTGTGTATATGTGTGTCTACGCTATGTTTGTATGTATAAACCAATGTTCGAAAGTACTGAATCCAAGCACTAACTTTTTAGATAAATATATTATCTTGTAAATCTTAGTATAATGATAATAACATAATTTTAATTGGAAAAATAGTAAACCTCTCCAGAGTTAATCTTACCTAATCTTGCAAAAGGTTTGTGTATGTATTCATGTATCAATACTCCATCACAGTTCCATGAATGCTTCAAGTTGATTCCTGTGGTGTCAAGTGGCTAAAATCCTCTTCTCTTCTCATTTCTCTTCTCTTCTGACCTCCACTCCTTTCCCCTCCTCCCTCCCTCCCTTCCTTTCTTCCTTCCCTCTTTTTCTTTTCTTCTTTCTTCTGGAGAACAATGATTATTTAAGGTTTGCATATCTGATCCATTTCAAGCCATTATAAGCTGGAGAAGTGCCAAGATCTTCTAGGAATTGCACTTTTACTCTGGACACTGGTGTGCAGATGTTTAAAGAATTGATGTCATTTCAGCACCTTTGGGAAAACTTGACTGGAGAATGTCACACACAAGAGATCACAAGAAGAGGAAATGAATAGTCATGATTAAAGATGACTCAAGAACAACCTCTCTGCCATTCTGATTATTTGAGCCCTAAAGTCCATGTTGTATGCTATTTTTGACTTTGAGCTGAGTTGAGGGTTTCTATTACTTCTAAATTAACAAAATTTTGACAAGTCATTTAAATCCTTTCAGCCCTGGTTGCAATAAATGTATAATAGGAGTATACATAGTCAAGACCTCACAAAACTCATTTATGAGTTTCTTGAGAAAATCACTAAGAAAAATAACTGATAAATAGTGAAAGTTCATCAAAGTAGTTGCTAAAATACTTTAGCTTTTCAACGAAGGGGTAATATCTCCGTATATGACCAAAAGTTATTTGTATGATTTGAAGCAAAATCATATCAGAATTTTTTACAAACTAAATCTACTATTACTAGAGATTAATCTTTTGGATAACAGGATTTTAATACCTCATTGCTTTATCCAAAATCTTCAAAAGAGTAATGTGAATCATTACAAATAGTATGAACATCAAGACCCCTCACAATCTGAAATTTTTTTCTATTCTAAATTTTATTTGGCTCCTCCAAATCTCCTCAAGATTTGCTTTACCTACTTTCTAATAGAAAAATAGAACAATGTCAAATTTTGTGGGTAATAAATGAGTCTTAACTTACCAAAGAATAGGAAATAATTCAACTTCATAAGAATTAGCAAAGACTAAATTCAGAAATATTTATAAATCATCTCTTTCTGGTTTCTTCCAGTATTGCTGTCCCCAAGTCACTTTCCACAGCCCCTTCCATCTCTGAAATTACTGGAGATAAACTATATTCTATTGCACTTTGATGGAATGATTCTATCATCTTCTTTCCATTATTTAGCAGCTTGCTCTCCACTTAGCCTGGTGCTGTAATTGGAGCATATTAGACACACAATTGTATTTTTTATAGTTTTTTTGTACTGCTTCTAACTATTTGAACATTTCTCCCAAGGCAGTATACCATGTGTACTTCAGCCACATTTGTCTTTGTAAAATGTAAATTCAGCCAGATACTGTGACTGGTGTCTGTAATCTTAGCTACTTGGGAGGCTGAGATTGGGAAGATGGCAGTTTGAGACCAGCTGAGGCAAATATTGTTCAAGATCCCATCTCAACAATAACCAGAGCAAAATGGATATAGTTGTGGCTCAAGCAATAGAGTGTCAGCTTTGCAAGCATGAAACCCTGAGTTCAAACACTTGTCCCATCAAAAAACTTTTTCATAATTTAAAATAATGTAAATTCAATTTTGTCCTCAGCAAAGAATCAAGAGCTCATTATGATCAGATACTGACCTTTGTGCATGCTGGGGCAGATTGCAGAAATGTTATCTTTCACTTTCTTAAAAGTCTGGCCTCAACTACTTTTCTTTCAGAAGCTCACCTCCTTATGTTTCACAGTGTCTCCTGTTTTCTACAGTATCTTCCACCAGACTGCAACTGCTCCTTATAGACTCATCATGCTTTATTTTATTTTTGGAATCCCAGTGGCTATTATAGAGCTTGGCACACAGTGGGCACTTACTATGTATTATCATGTAAGATAATAAAAGGACAAATGTTTATGTCTAGAAAAATTAATTTTGATCAACTCATGTTGGAAGTTTGCGGTGCAGTCTTACATCCCAAAAGTGTCAACATCCCACCCTGTCAGTAATTGTGACAGTCATGCTGTTTTTCTGTCTGATGCAAGAAACAAAGGAGCAGCTTCATGAGAATTTGTTTAGAGTTATTTTTCAGTGGCAAAAAAATACAAGAAATCAGTCACGAACACATTGGCAGTCCTGATTCCCCAAGCCTGAGTAAGTGTACAAGTGAGTACAATTCTATGTTAATTTCCAAAAAGAAAACATACTTTCTTAATTGTTAAGATTGCATTGATATCACATGTGGCAAAAATTTATTATAATAAAGTCTAAATGTAAAATGGAGACTTTTGGTGGATAGAGGCCAGGGGAGGGGGACAGTCTAAAGGAGAGGGGGAATGGGTTGAATATAATTGAAGTATTTTAGACATGTATGAAAAATAAAATAATGAATCCTCTTTATTATTATTATTCATTTATTCACATGTGCATACATTGTTTGAGTCATTTCTCTCTCCTGCCCCCACTCCCACCCTCTCCGCCCCACCCCCTTCCAGGCGAAACCTGTTCTGCACAAAAGGAAGAAGAAAGAAACAGCAATATTGGAGGTGAATTTGATCTAAGTCCATTATATACATGTATAGAAATACCAAAATGAAACCTCTTTGTAAAATTAATGTGTGCCAACAAATTTTTAAGAGTCTAGAACCTGCTATTTAGTTTGAAATTACCCAGAACTTTAAATCTTGATTAGTTCTCAAATTCAAAAGCATGATGATAGCACATGACTTTTTCACATTTGCAACAGTGCTTAAGTACCCCATTTAAGTCCTAGTAGAAATAGTGTCTGACTACAACATAGCAATATCTGTACACATTCTTTTCTATATACTCAGCTAATAGAGAAAGTTGTTACTTGTATGTAAGAAATGTGATTTCATGTTAATGTTTTGCTCTTTTTGTGTTGCTGTGGTTAAATGCTTCAGTGATATAGATTGAAGTTTGGCTTAATAATTGTAACAAAATCAATAGACTTGAAAACTTCCTTACAATTGTTATACTTCAATCAATGCAGGAGTTTGCACAGCTAAGCAAAATTTAACCTTTACTATATTTTATAAGTCCTCTGATTCAAATTTTCCCAATCCACTAATCTGACATTAGTTTCTTCAATTTATAAAATGGAAGGTTTGGAAGAGATGCTCTCAGATTCCTGTTTGCTGATACATATCGTGAATCCCACTAGACACCAACTGTACTCATAGTTGTTGAAATTAAATGCTGATGAATTTGTAAATCTTTATTTCACATGGTATTAAATTTTCATGTCACATAAGTTTTTTCTTTAAAAATGAAAAAATTTCAATTTGAGTAATATTTTAATTTGAGTTATGATATAATATTATATTCTTAAGTAATATAATGATTATATTTTTTCACATTATAAAAGAAAAAAACAGTTTTAAAGTACATTAAAGGCAAAAATACATCATCACTATTTCTAGGACAGCATTTTACTTTCAAGCACTTTGAATTTTTCATTGTATTACATAAAAAAAAATAAAAACCTTTATATCACTAAAACGTAATGTTGTTATGTACTATATGGAACATTGCACTTAACATAGTACTTGCAGGATCCCTGCAGACAACTGGGAGGCATGTCTGTTACTTACAGAACTAAAATATATCTTCAGGCCACTTTAAGTATTTGATAACAAGAAGAGAATTATGTTATTTTTTTCCTGAATCTTCTTCCATTACACTAAATTTATTTTTCAATATTTTAGTGTGTATATCGTTCTATGGAATTTTTCATATATAGCTTTTTTTTACAAAATGTTCAGCTTGTAAGCCAAAAATAAAATATAGTGAAGATTAAAAGATAAAAAGGGATTAAAAGTCTAACAGAGAGTGAGTTATAGCTATACGGAGTTACTTATGAATTTATTTTATGACCCAAGAGACAGGAAAGACACCTAAAGAAAAGTAGTGACTGCAGGAGATGATGAACCAGAGCAGGAGAGGATTCAGAATATTAACGTCATGAATTCAATTCATATTTGATTTAAAAGGCAGATGGAAAATTTAGTGAAGGGCAATTTTGCCTGGTACAATTGCAAATTATAGATGGAAGTTATTTTTTAAAAATCTGTGAGAACATAAATTCAGGAAAGTTTTGAAGTCCTTGCTTATATTAATTTAACAGCTAGTCTGTAGTCCATCTGGTAATTCAGGGTCCTTAATGGACATTTCAGCTGAGATTCAGTACCACTAGCAAAAAGGATATGTTTCTCTTTTTATTTTTTATGTTTTTTCTTCTAAAAAATTGGAGAAAAGGAGAGGGAAAGGGTTCTGCCTGGGGTGGGGGTGGGGTGGCACCAGTGGGAGGGGCGAGGTGGAAGTAGCAGGGCAAGGAGGAAGGTGGTAGAAGGATGCATATTATACAAATAATGTATACACATGTATGTAAATGCAAAAATGATCTGCTGAAACTGTTCCAGGAATTAGGAGAGGGGGAATAATAGAGAGCAGTAGAGAAGGTGAATTCAAGTATGATGTATTTGATACTTTGTAAGAACTTTTGTAAATGCTACGATGTACTTCCACTCAGCACAACAATTAAAAAAAAAGGAAATAAGGGGTACATTCAGGCAAAGGGAGCTATGACTTTGAAATTTTAGATAGCACTTTGGATGCTTTTGATGTTTGGGGTTGTAGTTTGATTAAGTCCATAGATCCCAACTGAAGAGTACCTATGACTCAAGCAATATCCTGATATTTTTAGCTTATCTTATGTCTCAATCAACAGTGATGCTAAAGTTTCCCTTAAAGTGTTGGATTCTTTCACTGGAGTTATGCACAGAAGCTTGGCTTCATCTCTGCAATGTCCAAGCCACAAGCTCAGACTTGCCTGTTGATGGCGATCTTGCTAGCATAGGGTTGTTTCTCATGCAATACTTCCTATTTTATTCAGTTTTTCTTTTTTCCCTGACAGTATTATACACTGAAATCCTCTCCCTATGAAGTAATAGAAGACAGAATCCCAGTGGTCCCAAACTCTCAGTATTTAACTTAATTTTATTTATTTATTTTTAGAGATGGTGGCAATTTTATTATAGTACATTATTATAATTGTTCTACTTTATTATTAACTATTATTGTTAACCTCCCACTGTGCCTAATTTATTTTTTTATTCATTTATTCATATGTGCATACATTATTTGGGACATTTCTCCCCCTTGCCCCTCATTCTCTCCCTCTCCGCCCCCAGCCTCCCCTCAGTATTTTAGATATTGGGAAAAAAAGTGTCATAGATACTGGACTTCCATGATGTAGTTCTAAAGAGTAGGGCTTTCATTTAGTACAAACATATGGTTTCTATATTTTCCAGAGTACAAATGCAGAGGAAACTCCATCAGTTTTTCTAGTAGCTGGATCTAAAGTTACATATTTGTATCAGAGCACTTCTTCAGATAGCCTCTCAGAAGAAAAAAAATTCTAGGTTTCATTTTTAAGGCATCTGTCAAATAATCACAGTTGTAATCAGCTAATCTTGTACTCTGCAGTACACACACACACAAAAGGCAGAAAAAGGAGAAAGTGAAGAAGAGAAAAATGTAAACAGAAAATTCTGCCCTTAAAAATAATGTTCAAAGAATTTGAGAGTATCTTATGTGACTTTTTTTGAGAAATTCGGAAATAATTCTCACCTGTAGTCCTTTCTCATATAGGGCAGGACCATAACAATTTTCATTTAAAAGGCCACTGCACTGTATGAAATGTCACATAAAATATTTCATCAATATTATAACATTTAATGTTTAAATCCACCCCCTATAATTTGCAACATTTTTACAAATATTAAACTGACCTATGACAACACATTGTCATAGTCATGACTTTTAGCAAATGGTGAAATAAATGGAGAAAAATCACAGCATTCCCCCCAAAACTTGCAGCCACTATCCTGGACCACCTCCAGGGAGCACAGTTGCTTTGATAAAGTAATCTAAATGTTCTTTTTATTTTTAGAAGTGCTTCATAAGAGAAGGTATTCTACTACTTGAGATACACTCCCAATTCTATTTTCCTTTCGTTCTTTTCAGATAGGACTTCATGTTCTTAGGCCAGTGTCAGACCATGATCCTTCTACCTACATTTCATGCCATAGCTTGAATTACAGCTATGCACCACCATGTCTATGTTGAGATGTGGTTGTGCTAACCTTTTGTCTGAGCTGGACTTAAAATTTGATCCTCATCATCACTGTCTCCTTAGTAGGTAGAATTACTGACATGTACCAACACACCCAGCTGTTACATTCTGTACACATTTTTTAAATTATTATTATTCATTTATTCACATGTGCATACATTGTTTGGGTCATTCCTACCCCCTGCCCCCATCACTTCCAGGCAACAAATATCATTAAATTTTTCTATTTTTTTTAAATCTAGAAGCCAACTCCTTAGAAATACACTACTCATTTTTAAATTTAATAGTCTATTTGATTAAACTTTCTATATGTATATTTTAGCTTTTCTGATATTAAACTATTACTGTATAAGTAATATGTATATGTAATAGATCTGTATATATAATAGAGGACTTCAAATTAATTGAGTACTTAAAAAATACTCAGGTAGTTTTCAAAGGAATCCTAACATTAAATGCAAGTAATATGTATTGAAAACTGGATCTTTTACTTTTAATCTTATCATTTAAAACTGCAGTACCATTGAGAAATAGGGGGAAATTGATCATTCATCTAAACCCTGATTTTGGATTTATTTTGGTAATCCATGATCTACTGTTTTGGAATCTCATGAGAAACAATAAGTTCCTTTCTCAAAAAAAAAAAAAGCTAGATTACAAAGCAACACTTGTAAAGTTACATCAAACAATATTTTTGATATCTAATTATGAAACCATGTCCAGGTTTCTGCATATTTTAGCTCAAGACAGTTGTTATCAGTGGATTCTTTGATTATACCATAATAAATTAAGCAGTGACGCATCACACTTATTCTCCAATTATTGAAAATCATGTTCTGTCCAGTGGTATTCTCATGTCACGATGTTCATGATATATATGTAGTTAGCTTCATTGCCACAATCTCACATAGACACATAAAAATAACACGAAGAAGCAATTTTAGAATTTATGAAAAGGTCATACTATAATTTTATTAAATTTATTTCAAATTGGTTTTTTAATCAGAGAAAATGGCTACTTAAACCCCATATAGATAGGCTGTATTATCTTTGTAATTTAGCTGGTGTCTTTGTGTTCCAATTATCAATGTGATTACCATTACATGAAATGTTCTACATTAGATGATATTCTAAGTTGTTACTTTTAAAATATGTTTACTTAACCTTTCCAACTATTTTATGACACTCAACTTATCATACCCAGCTTTGTGATAAGTACTCCTCTGTTCTGACAGCTTCAGTCCTTACATTGACACCAAAGGAAGACATTATTGACCACATTTTGAAGATGAGAAAACTAGGTCATTATGGCATTTTACCAAGACCATACAACTTTAGAACTAATTTAGGATTAGATTGTCTACTCCTGAGGCACTGCTCAGAGTTACCATATTTCACAGCCTTTCGCTTTACATAAAAAGTTATTCACCACAGAAATCAGAAAGCATTGTCCTTAACTGCATAAAGTCTCACCAATTCAGTGTAGGCTTCATGTGCCATAGATGGTGAGCACTATTGGTAGAAAGTGAACTTGAACCCATGATTGGGATTATAAAATTTTATATTTCAAAATCCTCAGTTTGAATTGCATTTCATTACTATCTTGCATGTTCATGTATATGCATTTACCAAAGATTATCTTCATATAGCTTAAAATAACAACCAGTTGCTCATTTTATTACATTTTCTGTTTATACATTTGTGGTTTTAGAGTTTTAATTATACTTTCTTTTTACTTCCTCTATATCTTTACTATATCATCACTGCAAGCCAAACAATTAAGTCCAATTTTTTGAACTATTAAGTACAATTTTTAAGTATTTCCCCATAGACCAATCCACTTTTTTCTTTTACTGTTTTACTGTTATTTTTCTCACCATTTCATATTTAACTTTGTTTGTTTTAATTTGTCACTTATTTTTGAAGAAAGAGATACCAACATGCCTCAAAAATGTACTTTGAAGGTAGATGTTATGCTTATTTCCTTAATTAGACTGATCCTTAGAGTAGATTAATCATTTGGTTACATATAAAATTCCTGATTTAAAAACTAATTATTTTGTAGCATAAAATCAATAACTGTACTAATTCCTAACACCCTTCTTTTTTTTTTGCAGGTACTGAGGTTTGAAGTCAGTGTCTCATACTTGCCAGGCAGGCGCTTTACCACTTGAGCCACTCCACCAGCCCTCCTAACATCCTTTTCCATTTAAAATGATCTATTTTATCTATTAGCATTTTTGCTCTGATTGGTTGATTTATTAGTTCTTTAATAACTTTTTCATCCTCCAGAGTTTTGGAAAGTCTTTCCATTTTTGACATTCTGATAGGTTCAAAATATATACTTTTTCATTCTCTATTTTGCATATTTATTGGATGAAATTTTCAATATGTGCTGTCATAACCAGTAAAGAAAGAAATTATGCTGCTTGCAGGAAAATGGATGAACTAGGGATCAACATTTTGAACAGAATGAACCAAACTTAAAAATCCAAATACTGCATGTTTTTGGTCATATGTGGAATCCAGGTCTAAATGTATAAGAATAATAACAATGGAACATGAATGTAAAAAGGAGGACTCCGGGGGACTGGATAGATTCAATGCAGGTGGTTGGGGGATAGGAGAGGTTACCAAGAGGTGGAGAGATTTGAAGTATATTGTATGAATATGTATGATTGTAGCACAATGAAACCTACCAAATGCTGTTTGAAAGTGGGGGGATGAAGGAGGAGATATAAGAGAATATAATAGAGGGATGAGTTTGTTCAAATTACACTATATGTATCAGTGAAATTTTAATTGATAAAGGACAGTACAGAAATATAAAAACATCAAAAAACTTAATACTGTGAGAACATAGCTAAAGGAAATTTTGGTTCCATTTCTGCATGAACATCAAAGTTGGTGTGATATACATGTGGAGGTTAGAAAGATCTTCCTCACACAGTTCAAATCTGTACTCCAGAGATTTTTTTCACACAATTTCTTCTTTGGGGGGAGATACTAACCATTCATTCATTCTAATAATATTCATTTCTAAATATTATTGTCGACATAACTTTTAGTAAATATGTTATTTCATAAAATAAATGATTAAAATATTTTAAAGCCAACATTTTATAAAATGATCCACTATTTTATTTCATTGTTTCATCATTATATAGAAGGGCCTGCATATTCAACCTTGCATAAACAAATGGATGCATATTAGAGATTTATTTTAAAATAAGTACTAAGCATTTAAAATATGAAAAACATATTTTTGGTAGAAAAATAATACATTTTGTATGCCATGTCTATATATCCAATAAGCAAAATATACAATCATCATGTTTCATTGTACATAATATTTTTATGTTTTATTTTATAAAATATCTTCAGTAAAGGAAATAAAACTGTCCCTAGAATTTTGTAAAATATAAAAGTGCCATGAAAAATATTCACTCTCTCAATTTCTGAACTATACAACATAAAAGGGCTATTTTTCCTATAGATATTATTACAATTTAACAGAAAAGTGAGAAGAAGGCAGTCCTGGCTTCTGGCTTACTGCAGGGGAACGTTGTAATTCAGTTCTGGAGAACTAGGTCTCCAAAACAGTCCCTGATCTGTCCTCACTAGTTACAGCAGATCTGAAGTAGCCTGCACTTGTAAGGAAAGGCTAGCTTTGCCTTGTGACACATAGTTTTGTAAAAATTATTACGAACAAAATGCTCCAAAGCTAGCCTCCTGAAGCTGCTTCTATAGATACAGTGTGAAACAAAAAATTATATCAAAGGACGCTTTTTCCCAATATATGTAGTTTCATGTGTGTGACCTTGATAATACCAGCTTCCTAAACAATGTCTTTAATTCTGAACAAAACTAGAACGGGATATTCTCCAGCAATTTTGCGTTTTAGATATCTTAAGAGTATGTGTTTTTTCTCATTTTCTCTTCTATCTCTGCTGGCCATGGAAGCAACCATATCCATGCAAGAAATGCTAGTGATTTTCAATAGAGATGATGAAGACTGGCTTCCTCTGCCATTTTTTTAAAACCCTCTTTGCATCAGCATCAGAGGCCAGTGCCATTTTTCTAGGCATGTAAGTTACCCCGTTGGCAATGTATGAATTGTACTGCCTAAAGAATCAGGTAAATCAACAACTGTAATGTGAGATACTTTTTCTTACAATTCCATTTGACCAATAGAATATAAATATCAAAGTTTCATTCTTTATTTCAGGAAATAAAAGAAGCAAAATTAAATGTTTGAGACTTAAATGAAGCAAGTCTTTAAAAGAATACCCCAATTTTTCACCTTTGCAAAATGTAGTATACATGGGCACATGTATGTTTGTACCTCTGGGTACTTTTTAAGATTTATTTAATCCCACATCTATTCATCTCCATATCCTAGTACAACATCTACTACAAATATTTAGTGAATGATATCAATAACTGAATAATTACTTTAGGAATTAAATTCTTGTATCTTTCCTTAAAACTTTGAACATATAAGATAAATCATTTGGTATTACAGTTAACAGAAAATAAAAGAACCAAAAAGAACAGCAGCCTTATTTTCAGCTATTTAGTTAAGAAATAATTTCAGTTGGTGTATTTCTCAGGTGATTACACTTTGTAACTTCAACTGAGCTTAAACTAAATGGAGAAACATAAAAATTATTATGTATTTCACATATGTTTTACTGAATTTTCAAGTTAATTAATGTGGGCATGCCTATTCCCATTAAGACACAGTTTTAGAGATAAAGTAACTCTACAAATATAGCCTTTGCAGCAGGCATGTAATGTTATTCTGTATGTATATGAAAAGTGCAATACTAAACAAAGCTTATTTTATAAACTGAACTGAAGTCCTAAAGATTGTCAAATAAACCTTACAAAACAATGTAACTAGAACTCTAAGGAAAAAAAAATTAAAAGTTAAAAGAAACATAAAAAAGAAGGAAACAAGTTGAAAAGGAGAAAAAGGCTATTACATTTTTAGAATTAGAATATCTGTTGCCAATGCTATTCAAATTGCATAAACAACATTGTATCTTCATAAGATGTTGAGTAAATTGTCAGAATTACAATAAATGATGATATTAAGTAAAAATTTTGATGTGGATATACCTTGAATATCTTCTGAAAATAATATTCTACCAGCCCTATCCTAAGTTGTTTACTATATTAAAAATGAAATTCACACTAAACACAATATTTTATTAAACACAATTTATACTAAACACAAGATCATTCATTCTAGGATCAGAATAACATTTGAGACACATTAGAATTGCAAGAATAGAGCCCAAGATAGACCTTTAGATAATTGAAACTACATTCAAATTTTCTTTTTATATCCCAAAGTCAATTTACAAATGTGGAAAATTCAACAAGGAAATATTTACATTGCATCCTTGATAAGCTCACGTCTTTAGAGTTGAAGATACTTCAGATACAATATCATTTTACTCTTCATTTTAGATATGATGACAAGAGCCAGAGAGAATGTTAAATGAATTATATATCATGTGGCTTGTGCTACCACAATGAGAAGAAACAAAATTCTTCATTCTCAATTCCAAACTCTTTTCTCTGCCCAACATTAATGTAAACTTTTGCTGATCAACATTCCTACATTGAAACCATGGTGGCATTTGGGTGGCCTGCATAATGGGTCATACACTATTACAATTAATAAATTTTTGTCTCCTTTTCTATGGCTTCTTTTCATAATATATAGTTCATTACAAAGCTTGTCAGCAGACTAAACAACAAAAGGCAATCTTTGGATTAAGTCATCTGGATGTGGCCAAAGTAGCTGAATAATTTTTTGAAGGTGAGACACTAAAAGTTTTCTATAAGCAAATCAATACATCATGGTTACAGTTTCTATTTTTACTTAATTGTCTTGCGAAATGGACCTTATTAATTATTTGGAAACGAGAGCCTGGGTGTGTGGCTGGAACAAATCAAAGCTTTTTAAAAGGAAGGAAGGCAGAGAGGAAGGATAAAAGGGAGGGAAGGAGGTAAGAGAACAATGGTGAAAACTAGGAAAACTCAAATTTAGTCTTAATTGATTACTACTAATTTGAGTTCTCTTGGTCTTGTTTCAATTGTGTGCTAATAAATTTAGCTGACCATGAGTGTTATATTAATGATGTATTGTTTTCAATCCTGCATAGTTTCTTGGACTCAAGATTAATAAAAACCACATTTAAGTTCTTACCATTTTCAGCAAAAATAAGAATGATTATAGAGCTGAACTCTTATTTTAAATGCACATTTTAAAATGACACGTGATAATTTTAGTAATGACATTCAGATTTGTGTAATAATAGCAGATCAATGATTGACAAACAGCTTCTGGGTTTAGTAATAGACATTTGGCAAGGCTTACTGATGAGCTTATCAGTCATGATGTTGGTTCACTCAAGTTTTTCTGGAATGCAAAAAAACCTCCCTAAGACAATCTTACACTGGATGGTGATGCTAGCATGGTAGTGAGAATGTGTGGCATGTTTCATTTTTGGCTCTTTTCTCAGGTTTCAAGGTCACATGAATTTGCTTACTTGCATCAAAAATTAAAATAGTTTGTAAAAAAATATGATTTTCTCTTCCAGTCCAATTTTATTCACTAGGGTATTAAAAGCTACAAGTCCTTGCAGTGAAAGTGGTTTACAATATATATTGAAAGCTTTTATGTTTACTCAAGTATACACATATTTATGTTTACAAAATGTTTGAAACTTATGTATAATCAAGAATCTTTTGTAACAAATGGAAAATTGTTGGTGAAGATTTGATTTATGGATCTTTTGATCCTCAAAGAATTGATGCTGCCTGATTTGGATTAAGAAAAAGCGAAAGTAGATTATCCACCTTTGTTTTGTCCTCAACAGTACCTGTTGAATTGAAAATTTTCTGGCTTGATACATTGTCTGAATAAATAGTTAAGTACTTATATCCCAATATTGGATACTATGTTACAGTAGAAAGAGTAAACAACCAATAAACCTGTACATTGAATGAGATTTTTTTTGTTGTTTAATGGTTATAAGTTTTTAATTCAGGTAGTCATGCATGCTAGGCAGGCTCTTTATCACTTGAGACAACCCCAACCATTTTTGCTTATTGATTTTAGAGTTTTCACATTTTTGCTCAGGCTGGTCTCAGACTGAGATTTTCCTACCTATGTTTCCTGTGTGGCAGACATTGCAGACATGTACAACCACACCAGGTTTGGTGGATGGTAAGAGTGCCCCTTATTTTTATTTTTTGCCCAGGCATACCTCAAACCATGATCCTCCAGATCTCCACTTCCCAAGTAGCTGGTATTAAAAGTGTTTACCACCATACTGACCCAAATTGGTCTTGTTCTCGTAAAAGGACTAAGTATAGATCAAGTTTGCCTTTGACCACTTTTTTTCTGTTCCCTCCCCTGTAATACCTACAGAAACAACATTTCCCTGCATTCTGCTTCCATTCTTATCTTTTGAAAATCAGCCATCTGCTAGCAAATATCTCATTTGCAGTGTACTGTGAATAACTCAGAACAGGTTAGATCATTACCATTCAAATTAACTGTGGAATTTCCAGCACAGACTATCATTTCAGTCTTGTGGGTTCTTGCAGGAGCTATTTAGTATACGCTATGGTTGAGAGTGGAAAATAGCAACTGTGAATTACACAAGTAGGTTTGGAACGAATTTTATTTTTACCAGTTGTATCCAACCAAGTCTTTGAATTTCTGTTATAATATTTTAAAGTGAGCAGTTTTGAGATAATCAGTTGATCAAAACTAGGAATGCCAAATACTTTTGTAATTATAGTATTAATGCAAATTGTGCACATGTTAGTGTTTCTGCTACTAAGATTATTTTCAATGGGTGTTGCATCACATTACTTTCTCTGCTAACATAAAAAATAGACAAATTTAAATTAAGAATTAATTATATCACCCATTTTCACCATTGGTTTTGAATCACAGTGGAGTTTAAAGCAATTAATTGCCAAGAATAATAAACTGAAATGCTTCATTAAGCAAATAACTATCTGAGAGCATGAATATTTTTCTATATTTTTTAACTATGCTCAAGATTAAAACTCTTTACAAACATTCACATCACAGGATAACACAAAAGCTGTTTTTCTTTTTTCTTTTTTAAGGCTGTTTTTCTTTATTCACTCAAAGGGCTGAGTGCATGGGTAAAATAGGAAACAGTTTGCCTAGCAAGCAAGAGGCCCTGAGTTCAAACGCTAGTACCACCATCACCACCAACAACAAAACCACAAATATTCACTCAAGAAGGGATTTACTGAATGCTTGAGAGGTGCTTTATTAGGTGGTAGTACAATGACATGAGTGAAAGGAACAAATCGTGAACAATTAAAATATAATATGTGCCTAATAAGTTCAAATGACACATATGCATCACACACATTCTAGAATCAACATGCAGTTTAAAAAAAAAAGCCATATGACACTGATAAATATATGCCTTCAAATACTGAGTAATCAATTTTATCTTCATCTCTGTGCAAGAGAACATAGCACTACCTTTTAGTTACTTAAAATATCTCTTGGAGTGAATTGTGACTGTTCTTCATTCCCCTAATGTCTACTATTAGTGTAGTTGTTCATACTGGCCCAAGTGATTTAAAATGTTAAAGAAAATTAATCTACATAGTAAACAAACTGAAAAGGGACTTGCTTTCAGAAGACTAGTACATATTAACCTTCTGCTATTCCATTATTACTTGCTTAACTTTTTTTTTTATGTACTGATATTAAACTAAAACTTAATTCTCTAAGCTCATAACAACAAGGCTACCTTAAAAATAATATATTGGTCTAGATAACATTTACAAAAAATTGTCTTATAATGGTTTTGTTTTATCAAGTTAACTCAGAAATTTTTGATACTACAGGTTAATCCATAAATTTGTAAAGATAACAAGAGTTTATTAAAACAAAGATAGACAAGAGGCAGCTAAACCCAGGGAGTACTGCTGCACTGATATGAGGGTTAAGACAGATTTACTTATGTAAAGCCAAAGTGCACCCTCCAGATAGGGTAAAAATAAATAAGTAAATAAATAAATAAATAAAAACTCCAAAAGGAGCACTACACTGGAAGTCAAGATCTCCAGTTTTTATTAGGCATAACAGAGTGGGAGTGTTAGTCCTACTCCTTCCACGTGGCAGGTGGAGGGAATTTTTCCCTTGGATGACCAGATTGGGCCTGTTATTTTAGGGGGCTCCATTGACTACAGGTTGGTGGGATCCTGTTGTATATCATGAGCCATTCATTAATGTCAACAATCTGGGATGTGATCCCTTACAACATCTGAGCCATGATTCTTGGCCACTAGGTTTCCTAACTCCACACTTAGTCCCCATAAATATTTACTGTGTTCTCTGGTGATTTTTGTCAGGGTTTTAACTACTAAGGTAACTGAGTCATGTTCGTTTAAGAGTTGGTTTATGTTGGGGTTAACAATGAGGACAGCCATGTTAGGATTAGACCCTTCCCCTTGCAGATGGCTCACCTTTATCATCCTGGATGTATGCCAGGGACAGTTGGGCAGACAGTGACCTTCCTGACACTTTTCCACTAGCCCCCTATGTCTAGCCCAAGCCTGTATATGGCAATGGGCTCTTGATTTTTTGCTGGGGCCCCCCTCCACCGAGCTCCTGCCTAAATAATAAGCCCTGTACCAGTGTTTCAGCTGTCTGTATGCCTATTCTGTGCCTCTTATTTTCTAACAGTTATGTAAAACTTTCCAGATGACCTCATGTTTAAACAACTGTTGTCTTGGATGATTCTAATACAGTTTGTACCCTGGGCTAGTTTGTGACTGGGCTGTTTGGGTTTACTAAAACTTTTTTTTCCCCCTACAACTGATAAAAATCTAAAGTTTTACTTCAAGAGCAATAACTAAATTAATATGTGTATTAACCTCTATAGAGTTGTGATGCTGTTGCTGGTTCCTGTGTATTAAATATATTTGTATTTTTCAAGTATATCAAGCCTTCTACAATACAAAATTTAGATAAACATGGTAACAAAAAGTTAGTGATACTGATGTACTGTTCTGTTAGTTGCTAAATTGTACATCAAAATTTTAACCATGGCTTTTTAACGTTTTTGTCATTTCAGTTCTGATCCTTCTGGGACATTTACAATCAAGTTCATAAAAATGACTCTAATAAGTGCTTATGTGTCATTCAAGCTAACTATTTAGACAATTGCTTCTGTTACATTTTGTTTTGTATTGTCCTTGTCTAAAAGCTCACTGCCTAAGAGCCATTCCTTCTAAGGCTCTTTGTTGCTTAAATTTGGCCAAAAGGGTCTACTTGGCACTGACTCCCACCTGATCTGCTCATTATTCCCTCCCAACATGGGAGCAAAACCAAACAAACAGAATCCAGGAAAAACTGCCAATCAAGAAAGATCTTCAGCCTACGGCCATACCACTCTAAACACACTGGATCTCATCTGATCTTGGAAGCTAAGCAGGGTCAGGCCTGGTTAGTGTTTGGATGGAAGACAGATCTTCAGAAGAGACTGTTCAGAGACTAATAATTTGGAAACAAAGGGGGGAATGCCATCAAAGTTCCAATGGAGTCATTGGTACCAGACCTCTCAAAGATAACCAAGGCCAAGAGGATTAAAGAAATGGTTCTTATGCATGTGTGACTATCTGACATTAAAGATTTTCCAGACACAAACTCATATTTTTAGACAGGGTCCTCTACTAAAATAGAGACAAAATAACTATTTTTACTGGGTCTAAACATGTCCTTTAATACTTAAAGATGGTGTTTTTAACTTTAAAAAATTAAGTTTTCTTAGACATATATACTGACAGTATATTGTTGCCAAGGTAATTCTGCTCAGTTTGAAAAAAAAAAAAAAAGAGAGAGATGATACATAAAAGATTTAAAAGAAACTACTCCAACCCAGTTGGACGGGTCCCTATCTAGTAATGTTAGCAGCTCTTAGGGCTGTTAAAGTTACAGGTGTCACTCCCAGGACTCATCACTCCTGGATAAAAGGACAGCTGCTCCTGCAGAGCCTAATGTCTGACAGGCTGTCCGTGACTCAACTAACCCCCCTCAGATTAAGGTTCAAGAGAACATCACAACAGCATGCCATGACTGGAGAGATCTCCAGCCCTGCCCCAGCCACATCCCAGAAGCTGTTTGGTCAACGCACGGCAGAAGCCTGAGGATTCATTCACCAGGACACAAATGTATCCTCTTCTCTCTCACCCATACCTTATCCTGCTGATTAGCATTATGGAATCTGTTTGCACTAGGACTGGCTGTCACTGCTCCCCAAGATTGGAACGCAGGCCAGAGATTACTGCTGGTCTTCTGTTATCTTCTCATAGTAGGAAGGCTTACTGCTGTTTGATGTCATCTGTAGCCCAGACCCCAGTCTCAGTCATGAGGTCTCTGATGTGTTATTGCCTTCTGGCTCTGCTAAGTTTTGAGGTTTTCCAATTGGGAGGCTGGGATGACTGCTCGGCCTGTGTAAGGCCACTTTCCTTCCAGGGAAAACTGAGGTATGCCTTCACCTTTTACCAGTATCTGTCACCCAGGTGCAGCATATCAATCTCTGAATGCACCAGGAGGGGACGATTTATTATAAAGAAAGCTGATAGGCCTAACTGGGTTGCAAGAACAAAGCCACTATAGGGCATATGGGTTGCTGGGAGAAAGACAGGGACCCCTTAAAGTTATGGAACAGGGAAGGAAATAAACCTCCTTGTGTCACCCTACCCTTCCACTCCACCCTCATACCAGTTTACTAAGGGGAGAGCCACAGATCTACAGAGGCCACCCAGAGGTGATTACCTAGGTGGACCTGGGGCAGTAAAAGACATTGATCTGCCACCACCATGACCCCCCGTTAAGGCTTCCTTCTAGGACAGGAAACCTTAACTTGGAATCTCAACTGTACAGCTACCGCCATTAGCTGTACAGTTGACAGGTTATGTTGCAATAGCCTGGAAATCTTTCTTGTCTGAGGTACCCTTGCTTATCAGTACTTGCCAGCAAACTGGAAGGGCATTTGCACATTAACGTTCCTCACCCCAGGTAAACATAGTGCCTAACAGTCAGACCTCACACACACACCTTTAATGGCTCATATGCTGTAGAAGAGAACTATCCAATTCATACCTTTATTAATCAGACTGGTGATAATGACTGGGAAAGGAACAGGCATAGGAGGGACTGAATCATCAGTTGACTACTATAATCAATTATCTGTGAACCTAACAAAAGACATACAACAAGTGTCTAGGTCTATAGTGATCATGCAGGACCAGCTGAACTCTCTAGCATCAGTGGTCCTCCAAAACCAAAGAGGGTTGGATTTACTCACTGACAAAAAGGAGGGCTTTGACTTTTCTTAAACACAGAATTTTGTTCTATGTAAATCAGATGGAAATAGTCCAAGATATGGCTGATTCCATTTTCTGGCCCTCTCCTCATGCTTCTACTGGCACTTGTGTTTGATGTGTGTCTTCTTTACGCCATAACTAACTTCATTAGCTTGCAAATGGAAGTGATAAAGTTACAGCTCCTGGTAACACAATGTAGGACTTTGGGACAAGAAAAACCTTACATAAGATTTCTAAAGTCTAGTGTTGATGCTTGTCCACAAATGGAAAAAGCATCAAAAGGAGGGAATGAAGAGGAAGATAACTTTGAAACAGGGTTGTAAAGCATGGTAAACTGTCAATTAAAACCTGTAACCTCAGACAGAGCTGTAAAACATGAGGAATTGCTCATTAGAGCCATACAAAAGTTCAGGATCCAGGTGAAGGGCACCATGTAGAGATAAACACTCATTCCTGCATTCCTTTGTCTCCACTTGTAAATAAACTTTCCAAAGCAGGATTCCCCTGCTGTTCTTATCTAAACCTTAGGTCTCTAACCCACTATTGGCCCTACTTTATGGGAGAGCACATTCCTTGTAACCTGATGTCCTGCACTGCCTTTTAAATATCCTGTGAATCCTTTGTTCAGGGCTCAGACACAAGTACACCTCTGAGCCCGCTAGCATAAAATTAAAATCTGAGTTCTCCCTTCCGCTAAGTGTCACTTGGTCTGTCCTCTGACTATATTGCCACAACAGCAGCACTATTCACAATAGCCAAGTTATGGAAGCAGCCAAGATGCCCCACTACTGATGAATGGATTAACAAAATGTGGTATTTATACACAATGGAATTTTATGCAGCCTTAAAGAAGAACAAAATATTATCATTCACTGGTAAATGGATGGAATCAACTTTTGGAGGTAGTCATCTGTTCTTTGCATACAAAAAAGAAGGTGGCAGCATATAGCACAGGTTTGTAACAGCCTGAGGTTAGTCAGGAAATGAGGAAGTTTGCATGGTGCTTCCAATGGCATTTTTAGAAAAGTAGAATATGTGGTTCCCACTTGCCCTCCCTCACCCAAGCCTGCCCACCTTTTCTTTACAGATACTAAAATGTAGCAAGTGTGATGATTTTGGATTTCTGTGGAAAGATAACAATAGAAATGAGTAGTTCAGCCTTGGCACTGAGTAGACAAAAGAAAATATGGTTTTGTATCCATATATCCACCAATGCATAGCAGCTTCTTGACTAACACATCACAAAAGGTCATTCTTCCATTAAAGTCCTTCAGATGCAGAAATCTTCAGTCTCTCAGAGCAACAGGTCATGTCACAAGCTCCATGCATAGCAACTTGGGAAACTGCACTGCCTTTTTCACCACAGTGGTAAACTTACTTTCAGCAAGATGCAGTTTGCCTACTTTAATTAGACAGCCTCTTGCATCAAAAAATGTGTCAGAGTCTGGAGTTCTCTGCTCCCTACTCATGTATGATAAGGAAATAAAGCACAATCAAGTCATTGTACATAGATTCCTCCCTGTCAAAGTGGTAGGCAAGTGTTGATCATTTGATGTAAAGTTAGCATGCTGCCTATAAATCATGGTAAGATCACACATGATGAGGAGCAAACAGAGCATGGGAGCCCCGTCCAGAGTTCAATTTTTTTCAGCAATGTATGACTCTTAGTTGTAATCCAAGTACCAGAATAAAAGTGTACCAAGCTAAACATCTTTCTTCCCTCGGGAATCTTAATGGGTGGGAGCCCTGAGGAAAAATTCTTATCTTACAATTGTTTGTTTATTTTGTCAATAAAATTCTTTTAAAAGCACTATTGTAAAGTCTCAATTTACTATATTTCTTGGGAAGAAGACAGATTTTCATGAGATTTAAATTGTAAATGTTCTTATGCCATAATTACATGACAGAAAGCACTGTCACTAAAATGTGAAGAAAAATTGAGTCAGTTATATTTATATTACACTTTATATTATAATGGTTATCATATTTTTATTAAAGTCATGATAAAATGGACAGGTCCCTTCTGAATGACAAGCATGTCCTTATGTATTGTGTTATTTTGGTAAAATATGCCAGCAAACAGGATCACTGAAATGCTGCTGAAAAAGGAATTTAAAAAATCAACTTAGTAACTACAACATTAGCATTATATACAAATTATCATTGTGAGTAATGTTCACATGGTATTTATTTTTTTAAAAATCTAATTGGGAGAAATTTTCAGTGTAAATTAAGGAAATGAAATTTATTAGCCAATAACATAGACTGCCTATGACTGCGCACATCAAGAGAGCTACTGACATCCTCAGAGTTTATGATGTCAATATTTTTTAAAATTTGCTTACAAAAAAATCTATCAATGATGCCTTGGTATTTCATGCAAAAATATGATACTGAGGAAAAACAAAGTATAGGATATGAAAATTTACCATCAAATTGATCAGAAGTTTTTAGAAAGAATATCATTAGCCTGTCTGAAAATTCTCAAAGTTTTTGACCTATCCAAAAATAGAACTGGAAGAGTGTATGACAGAATCAGATGGGAAGTTTTGATTAATTTTAAGCCAGCTCTGAAGGAGCCCTAGAAATATGAATTTATTCAATACTTGTTGTGGATGCAGACATTTGTAACAAAACTCTTCTTGCATTAAAATTTCACAAACATCGCTTGTATAATATATAAGACAAAACTTCAGGGTTACAAAATATTTATATTTTCCTAGTTATTTTGCAAATGAAAAGTAAAAAAAAAATTAGGCAAAACCTAAATTCATGTTTTGGAATTCATTGCAACATTTCTTCATGTCTTGAAGATTTAAATTGTAAATCTTCATATATCATAACTACATGGTAGAAAACACCATCTTTAAAATGTAAAAAATCAAGTAGGTTATATGCCACTTATTATTATAATGGTTATTATATTTTTATTATAGTCATTATAAAATTGACATGTCCTTTCTTAAAAACAAGCATGACTTTACATACTAAAAGTACTGTTGTGAATATTCAATAACTACTTATATTAACAGAATAAATCAAAAGGTTGTTTTAGCTTGAGAATACAGTATAGATGGAATTCATACTTGGGGCCATTAAATGACATTTCAAATTTTTTAAAAAAACATTCTGAGTTCTGAGAATTTAAATTTTATTAAAAAAAACTTAAAATACATACACAATGAAGTCAAGTTGAATGGAGACCAGTAATCATGAAGAATGCAGAGTAAAATAGTGACCATATATCTCGAATTTTATCATGGGAACTCACACAATATGATTTGATCTAACAAATAAGGAATTAATAATGAAAAAGTCAGTTCTCCATGACTCCACTTCTTTTTCAAATATATCTCTCAGAATTTATCTTGCCTTCCATGAAACTTAAATTCTGCTCCTTAATATATTCTTTCTACCTATATGAATTATTTTTTAATATTCTTCCCATCTGGAGCTTCTTCCCTTCTACTCTGTCATGTTGGTTATATTTGTCCTTCCTTAAAATCTAAATTTAGGTATCATAGTCACTATGAATTTATCATCTATGATTGTTACTGTTAAAAATTTATTTTCTTCTCTCCTGGACTTCCATAACACTTTCTACTTATTTCAAAGTATTTATTGCATGACCCTCACTTTATAGATCTCCATGTACACTGGAGTTAACTTCATTCCTGAGTTGTAGCTCTCACAAAGGCAAAGACACTCTGATTTATACTACAGCCCTACTGATACCCAGAGAACCTCCCACAACACCAATTTAGAAAGTAAATACCTGAAACAATGCAATGAAGACACTTCTTGGATGCCAAAATTATAATTATGACATGCAATTGACTCAGTTAAAACAACAAATTTTCAAGTTTATTATATTCAAGAAATCAAGGAGATAATCCTTTTAGAAGATAAGGAAGAAATACACAATTTAAAATATTGTAAGGTTCAAAACACCTTAAATATTTGAAGATCTCCTGGGAAATTAATCAGTTTTCAGAGGCATTAAAGGCATTGAATTTTTAGAGTTTAGGAAAACAAATTTTCTAAAGAATGTAAATTGGATTAACCTATAACAAATGAGAAAATCATTTCAAAGTTCAGCTAAAAGGGACTCTTAATAAGAATTATTATTAACATTTATATTAATAATATTATTAATTAATAACCATATTGTTATGTGTTTACTATATGATTTAATACTTACAATATTATCACCTTGTATTCACAGGGAAATCTCATAATTACTATTAGAAAGAGAAAAAAGTCAAGGTTGGGGAATTTGTCCCAAATTCTGTAATCCTGAAATAATAATTTAACATTCTATTTGCCTAACTATGTGGATAAAATATATAGTTATAGGCATTTAGCAGAAATTATTTTAAGACTTAATAAAGGCAATTTATAATGTTAATTATATAATGTAGATCTAATATACACTTCTATTCATTGCTTTGTATGATACAAAATTCTATTTTATTTATTTTTTAATTTCCTTTATTCATATGTGCATACAATGATTGGGTCATTACTCCTGCCTTGCCCCCTACCTCCACCCTTTCCTCCTACCCCCTCCCTCACACCTCCACTCCCTCACTTCCAAGCAGATACTCTTTTGTCCTTATCTCTAATTTTGTTGAAGAGAGAGTATGAACATTAATAAAGAGGATCAGGGGTTTTTGCTAGTTGAGGTAGGGATAGCTATATAGGGAGATTCCTAGTATTGCTTCCATGTACATATGTGTTACTTTCTAAGTTGATTCTTCTCGAACTAACATTTTCTGTAGTTCCTCATCCCCTTCTCCTATTGGCCTCCGTTGCTTTAAAGTTTCTGCATTAGTTCCTTTGCATTGAAGACATCAAATGCTATCTCTTTTGGGCGGGGGTTACCTACCTATCCTCATACCTCTCTTGTGTGCATTCGCCTTGTCACGTGATCAAAGTCCTAACCCCTTGTTGTGTTTGCCCTTGATCTAAAGTCTGCATATGTGGGAGAACATACAATTTTTAGAAACTATACATTCCTGCAGTGAAGAGTATATTTCCATGCATTCTAGTATCTGTTCCAGTGAATATATATGTGCCTCAATTATCCATGGTAGGAAAAGGAAAAATAAAGGAAAGAAATGAGGATGGAAGGAAGGAAGAAAAGAAGGAAGGAAGGGAAGGAAGGGGAGTAGGAAGAGTTAACACTATTTATTGCCTATTAAAGTAACACTGACATATATTATTGCTGACAATAATCAAACAATTGTGTGTGTGTGTTTGTGTGTGTGTGTTTAGGGTTGAACCAATGGCCTTGTGAATGCTAGGTAAATGTTCTTCCACTGAGCTGTAACTTCTGCCCAGTAAAATCCAACTAAACATTTTATAGTAAATAATAATAAAAGGTACATGGGATAGGTATCTACTCTATCTCATATCTATTCTATATTATTAAAACACTAAGGGCTATATCATATCAATTTTTATCATGCTATGTTAGCTTTTTCATAAAAACTATCATCCTATGTATTCAAGTAAATCCAGATTGATGAACTAAAAACTGGTAATCAGCTATATCACTACAATGACCAAATTTTGGATATTATACAAGAAATACTATGATATTTATGCTCATTCACTGATACAGATCTTTGAAAATTTGTGCCTGAACAAAGATGAGCAATCTCTGAGACAATAAATGAGCATCTCAGCCCACATAGTAAGTGTCACATTATAAACAAAAGACTTCATGCTGCTCTGCTATGCACATTTGCTGGCACATACCAGTTGCTCAGTAAATATTGTGTTACAATATGGATGAGTTTAAAAGTTTGATCCAGAATCAGCCAAAGAAAAGATTGTTCATATTTCTTCAAGGTTTTCTCCAAATGTTTATTAGAGTTTCATATTGAAGTACATATTGCAAATCTTTTATTGTAAAAATGTAGGATGGCTGAGTCATTTTCAACAAAAGTTTTGAGTTTTCTAAAGCCCAAAAAAATGGCTTCTAGATAAAATGTAAGATGCCTGGAACTTAACAAATCTATGCTTAGTAGAATTACAATTTGAATTCTGAAAGTGGGCAAAGGAGCATAAAATGCATCCTTTGTACAGTTCTCCAATTACAGGTGCTTTCTAACTGGTATGGACCCATATAAACCTAAGAGCCATGTAAACTTTCAGCCATACAAGTTCAGTTAAACAACTTCAGATTCAAAGTTGTCAAATGTGCTTTTTTTTTAAACTGGAAGTTCATTGGAATTGTCTTAATTATGTGTCTTATCTTTGAAGTTGATTTTTAAATGATATCTCAGTTTCATTTGACTTATATCTCTGGAACGTCTGACTTAATGCTTTCTGATTTCATATGTGCAAAATAAAGTTCCTATTTTGCCCATCAAATTTTGGCAAATGACAGTCTCCACATCCCTCTGGATATTATGTTAGTCAAGCCTCAAGCCTAATTTCAACCAAACACCTCCACATATGATTTTCCAGTTACTTGTTCCCAGGAAACCAGGTATACTCCTTGACCTTACATGTTTGCTGTAATCCAGGCTTGACAAATAACAGATAGTTCCTCACAGTTTTTATCCATTGAGAGGTTTTCCAAACTTTAGTCATTCAATTGTTTCCTTGGCAATTTTTGCTTTATCTAGATCTTACTTGTACTATTATCACTAAGATTTGATTGCATAAAAGATACTGTATGATAAAAAATATTTATTTTTTGTCTATGTACAGAACTTAGAATAATATTTGCCATGTACCCATCACTTAATAAACATCTCTTGAGTAAGCATTGGAGCAGATGAATGTATTAACAGATGAATTTAGTAAACTTATGTGATACAAACAAAGTTAAATTATTAAGTTCTATCTCTGTACTGTTGCCTTCTGCAAGATTCTTCCAAGAGAAGGATCTCCCTCTTGGTTATTTGAAAATAATTAATGGAGGAAAATTAATGGAGGCAAAGTTTTTCTAAATCAAAATGAGTCTTTCTTTCTCATATCCTGGCTACTCAAAGTATGTTTTAGGACCAGCACAAAGAGCATCATATAGATGGATTTTTAGAAATGCATAATTTTAAGCTTTATTCCAGATTTATTGAGTCAGACTATTATCCCAAGGTAGAGTCTCAACTCTGGACAAAGAGATGAGAAAATTCAATGTATCTAAATAATAGGAGTACTAGAAAGTAAACAAAAATAGCTATCAATAATCTATTTTCCAATTCATATCTTAGAAGTAATGATGTGAACATTCAAAATTAGAACTTCTCACTAAGAATCCTACCCAATGGACAAAAATACACACTAACATTACTCAAGATTGAGAATTTTTTTAAATATTCAGTATATGCCTGTCATTTCACTTCAGAAAAGTATCATCTTATTCAAATCTCAGTCCTGTCCTCCGTTGTACAATTCCAACATTGTCTCTTTTGCTGATTTTCTTCCTTACCGTAAACCTCAGTTTACTTTCCTGTTAGTAAACCTCAGTTAACACTTTTGCCATGTGGCCCTAGTGATGTTTGACTCCTGTAATACTGTATGACACAGACCTCAAGGATTTTACCAGCAAGCATCTTTCTGCTGGAACTGATTGGAGAGAAGTGCTCCACTAAAACAAAGCAGCAAACTAAGGCAAAAGAAAATAAGAAATTGTGGGATAAAGGTAAGTGAAAAAAGAAAGTAGTAGAAGGAACAGAGTTTGGATGATAATTAAAATACAGCCATCAACCAGGTGATTAAACTCTAGAAAATTATCAAGCAAGATAGGGGTAAGGCAGAGAATGATGAGAAAAACTTTCGCAAGTCTACAAAATTTGAGAAAATTGCTGATATATCAAAATGTGATTTTCATGACTTGAGAGTAAGGAAGTCTTAACAATAAGACACACACATAAATAACCATAAAATTCACAACTTCATTAAACAGAGGGAAACCAAGAAATTGAAAGGAAAAATGATCTCATAACTCAGCCACAAAAATCATTTGCATTGCAATGATAGTGTATATTTTGATCATTTTCTACATGCTTTTTAGAAATGGATGGTAAATGGAGTAAAGAACAATCAAAACAAAATTAAGTGGATACAGATTGAGTATTCCTAATGTGAAAACCTGTAATCTGAAATTAGGGCTATGCTTATAAGGTATACATTAAGCATAGATAAATTTGTGTTTAAGCTTGGGTCATATCTCTAAGCTATCTCATTCTGTATATACAACTATTCCAAAATTTTATTTTATTTTATTTTTTATTATTGTTGTTCTGAGGGTACATTGTGACATTTATAGAAGTTCTTACAATATGGTATAGTTGAATTTGCCCCCTTCTTCATTCTAACTCAAAATCTGAAGTATTTATGGCCTGAATCATCTTGGATAAGGGTTACTCAACCTGTACCAACCTGTGAACACAGAGAAGGATGAGGTAAAGGAGGAGAGCATAAAAGTTTTGCAGATGATCACTTTGTCTTATAGCCTTATAAAAATATTTGAGTCAAAGGATATATGCCCTTAACACTGAAAGTGATGAAATTTTAAAATTACAAAACAAGACAAAACTAACTTTCTAATATCCAAAGAAATAAGTGAATAATTCCATACAACTGTGAGGGAAGCAGTCTTTTCTATCAGTGTGTCACCATCTTGGCTAATTGTAGCTCCAGATTCTTGTTCACTGAACTACATTTTCACACCAAAATTATTACCTACCCCAGCCCCAGACTCCAAGTGTAACATTAGCCAGTCATGAGCAGATTGTGCACCTGAGCTTGAGTAAAGAGGCATGGCCTACTACATCATGAATAAAAAGAGGACAGATTGCCTGCTCCTTGTGCTTACTGTGCCATTGCACCTGCACACCCATCTGCAAAAGTAAATTTTTCCTTGCTGAGACAATTCTCCATTTCTGTGTCTTAATTGTGGTCTTAAGGAGTCTAACTTCTAACAATCTGAGAGTTTATCTGAGATGGTTCCATCTAGGGAAGAGGCTTGGAAGCCCTTTCTCCTGAGGAAGATGCATTCCTCCCCCTTGTTGTTATGGCTCTGAGGAATTGGGCAACTAGTGCTCTTAAACTGAAATTCATTCTGGGCCTGTATTATCTTGGTAAGACAGGGAGAAAGGGACTTAGCAAGCACCATGGCCATCAAGCAATTCTGTGCACTGACCAAGGTAAGAAACTCCACCTATTGGCAAAGTATCCTTTGGTGGTCAGGGAGGATGTTGGAGGTTGTGTGAGTGAATGAAATGTGTCTGAGACACAGGGCAAGTGTGGAGTGCCAATCCACAGTTCCATAGGTATTCAGGTGACTACATTCAGGTTATCGACAGGCCATATGGACCTAGTCAGGGGCATATTCTGACCTTCTTATTGACAAGTGGAGCCACCAACTGGATATCCTCCCATTAGGGAATAGTTGGAAGTGGATGAAGAACATGGGGTAGTTTGTGAGACATTTCCAGGAAATTAAGGAGGTTGAGCATCTACAGGGCATTCTCACCAGTCAGGCAGACCAGGATGGGGAACACCATAGTAAAAAGAGCTCCAAGGAAAATGAAATTAAAAATAAAATCCTATCAGACAGTCTTCTAAGACAGATGTTAAAAAATTGGCCCAAAAATCTTTGAACCAAAGGCAAAACAAAGCAACAAATGATCAAATATTGGTGCTTTGTCTGGACCCAGGGACCCATTCTCAAGCTAGCTGTCTTCTGACCAAAATCTGGATCAAACAATGACTGGGTTTTCCAATTATTAATTAAATACATTAATGGCAAGAGTCCCAAGAGTGAGCAAGAGACTGAGTATGCTCTGTGTTGGAGACAGAGACTCATGGTTCTCTTAAAATTCAGAAAAGGGGGCAAAACCAAGTCAAAGGACACCTCCTCCTAGTGGGACCCTCATTGTTTATCTCTCGAGTCAGAAGACTCGAGGCCCAACCTGAGCTCCCTTCTAATCCCCCAAGTGACTCCTCATCACCTTCTGCTCCACCTTGAGCTCACATTTCATCCTTTTGGGGACTCAGAAGGGAATGGGATGTTCAGAATCTCTGCTTTCTCTTATCACACAAAATGCAGTCTCATACCTTTTATCCACTCAGAAAGGTACCAAATGGAGGTGGAAAGTTTGTTTTTCTTGATGCCTTACTGACTAGCACAGAAGTTTGAAATTCAGTGAAAATTAAATCCCCTTTTGGAAGACCCACATGGAGTCACAGATCAACTTGACCAGTTCCTAGGCTCACAAATTTACATGTGGGCACAGCCCATTTCTATTTTGGGACTCTTACTTTCTCAGGAGGAGAGAACTATGATTAGGAGGGCTGCCATGACTTCATAGGAAAGAGAGTACCCACCAGATCCTAAGGTTCAGCCTGAAGACAGTAAATTTCCCCTTGAGGACCCTCATTGGAATAAAAATGACCTTGCTAGCAGAAGAGAGATGGGGGATTTGAGAAATATGATTGGAGGAATCAAGGAATCTTTCCCCTGATCCCAAAACCTATATTAGCCTGTGATGTAGAAGGGAAGGATGAGGGATCCACTGGTTTTCTTCACAGGCTAAAAGAACAAATGAGAGAATGTTCAGGGTTAAGTTTAGATGACCCCTTGGTAGAGGGGATGCTAAAACTTCACTTCATGCCAATAGTTGGCCAGACATCACAAAGAAATTACAAAAGATAGAAAACTGGAAGGTCAGAAGCTTGCAGGAATTATTAAGAAAGGCCCAAAAGGTTTATGTGAGACAACATGAGAAGAAAGAAAAACAAAATCTAAAACCATGTTGTCCACAATCAGGAAGATCACTCAAGAAAAAAACACTTTTTAGAGAGTTGGGCTGAGACCTGCTCAGAAATGAAGGCCAAACTCACAAACTTCAAGAAGAAAGAAAGAGAACAGATACTACTAGTGTGGTAATCCAGGACATTTCAAATGAGAATATTCTGAGGGAAGGAAGGAGAAGATAATTCCATTTATGGCCTTTGAGGAAAAATAGGACTCTTAGGGGCTCTTTTATGTAGATGGGTCCTACAAGGATCCCTTGATGAATTTGAAAGTAGGACCCAAAGAAAAAGAAATCACCTTTTTAGTCAACTCTGAAACAGCCAAGTCATCTCTTACTATGTTCCTCCTACTGCACCCCGAGGCCTGTCCCTCTCCTTGTGGCAGCTTCCAATATCCAGAGTGAAGGGAGTGGAATGTCATGTTCTCCTCTTCGAATATACCCAGGTGAAATTTCAAGATCTAGTGGCATGGGTTAATCTCCTTTTTGTACCTGAGGCTGGGGTCAACATTCTAGGGAGAGGCTTAATGTCTGAGCTGGGCATATAGAAATAAATGGTAGGGAAAATAATTTTAAGATTTCATCAAATTTGATAACTGCACAAACTGAGAACCAAATTCTCTCCAAATTCTGGACTGAGGACAGAAACAGGGGAGGGCTACTGATTCCCCCAATTCATATTGACCTGAAAGACCCCAGTGAGACAATACAATGAAAACAATAGCCTATATCCCTGAAATGGAGGCTGGGCCTGAAACCCATAATCAAGTGGCTACAAAGGATGGCCATTTAGAGCTCTGCAAATCCCCCTTTAATATTCTACTCCTGCCATTTAGAAAGTCAGATGGATCTTATTGGCTGGTACAGGACCTCCATGCTATTAACCAGATAGTTCCCAGCAGGCACCCAGTCATCCCAAATCCCTATACTCTCCTCAGTAAAATATCTCCAGATCATCAATGGTTTATTGTTGTAGATTTAAAGGATGCATTATTCTGGGCCTGCCCCCGGTGGAGGATAGGAGGGATATCTTTGCCTTTGAATGGGAGGACCCTCAGACAGGGAGAAAACAACAATACAGATAGACAGTCCTTCCACAAGGTTTCACCAACTCCCTAACCTGTTTGGCCAGGCTTTAGAACAAGCTTTGGAGGAATTTGCCCTTCCCTCCCAGATGAACTTATTATAACATGTAGATGATCTCCTATTATCTGGCCTTACTGAGAAAGAAGTGACAGATACTATAATTAGTCTTCTAAACTTCTTTGGCCACCAAGGAATAAGAGTCTCCAAAACTAATTTGCAATTTGTTGGAGAAGAGATCAAATATTTGGGACATTTGATCAGTAAGAAAAAATGCAGACTGGGCCTTGAGAAAACTGAGGGGATTACTGGAATGCCCTTTTCAGAGACCAAAAGAGAACTTTGGAAGTTTTTGGTTTAATTGGACATTGCAGACTTTATAGAGAATACTGTGCACTCAATACTAAAACCCTTTATTCAAAATATTTGGAACAGGAACTCGATCCTTTATATTTGGAGTCAGAGGAAGTACAGATAATAGAAGGTCTTAAATAATCCTTAATCACATCCCCTGTCTTTTCCCTACCTTCTTCAGAAAAGCCTTTCCTTTTATTTGTTAATTTAGAGAAGGGAACAGCCCTTGGGATCCTCACTAAGGAGCATGGAAGAAAGAAAAAAAAACTGTGCCTATTTATCCAAATTCCTTGACCCAGTAATCTGAGGATGGCCAGAATATATTCAAGCAGTTGCTGATATGGCCCTATTGACTGAAAAAAGTCAAAAATTAGCTTTTGGATGATCCTTGACAGTCAGTACACCCTACCAGGTCAGAACTGCTCTTCAGCAGAAAGCAAGAAGATGGTTGACTTACTCCAGGATATTGAAATATGAAGATATCATACTGGAAAGGGATGACTTAGTTCTCACTACTGAAACTTACTTAAACCCAGTGGAATTTCTGCCAGGAGGCAAAGCTTAAGAACCTATGTAGTATTGCTGTCTGGGTCATATCAAATACCAGACCAAAATCAGACCCAATCTCAGGGAAGCTTCCTTTCTAGATGGACTTAGGCTGTTTGTGGATGGTTTTTCCAGGGTTATTTAGGGAAAAAGACACAATGGGTATTTGATGGCAGATTGAATCAGATTAAAGGTTATTGAATCAGGAAGGTTACCCAATAATTTGTCTGCCCAGACCTGTGAATTATTTGCACTCGATCAAGCACTGAAATTCCTAAAAAACAAGGAGGGAATGATCTATACTGATTCTAAATATGCATTTGGGGTGGTACATGCTTTTGGAAAAATATGGGCTGAAAGAGAGTTGATTAATACTAAAGGACACGACGTAGTACACAAAGAACTGATGGTCAGATTGCTAGAAGATCTTATGCTTCCAGAGAGATCACAATAGTTCATGTCCCAGAGCATCAGCAAGGTGACTCCTCTGAGTGCAGGGAAACAACTTTGCTGATGAAGCTGCAAAGAAGTCTACCCTCCACACACAGATACCAATACAACACCTCACTTTGCTGTTCAGAACCCATCCTTAACTCCTGCTTCCACTCCCCAGGAGAAAGCTCAACTTGAGAAATTGGGCACCTGCCAGACTTTGGAAGGGAAATGGCTCTTCCCAGATGGGAGGGAAATACTTTCCAAACCTATCATGAGGTAGATATTAATGAATTACACCAAGGAAGTCATTGGATGGGGGGTGTCCAGGCTATGTGTGATGCCATTCTTAGAATTTATGTATGTTTAGGAATCTATACTGTAGCAAAATAGATTACTGAGAGCTGTCTAACCTGTGGAAAGGTTAACAAATAGGCCTTAACGGGGCAATATCTAAAGGGGAGAAATCCAGGCCTGAGGCCCTTTCAAAGTATTCAGGTAGATTACCATCTAAAGTATTTATTGGTTGTAGTGGACCATGTAACTATTTGGGTTCAGGCTATGCATCTACCTATTACCACCCCCAATAGAGTAGTTAAAATGCTTTTAGACAACATAATTCCTTGATTTGGACTTATTGAAAGCATAGATTCAGACACTTTACAGCTAACATAATCAGAGCCAGCAAGGGCGCTAGATATCAAGTGGGAATATCATACCCTATGGCAACACACTCTTCTGGGAAAGTTGAAAGAATGAATCAGACCTTAAAATACAACTCACAAAAAGAGTTCTTGAGACTAGATTAACCTGGACCAAATACTCATCTCTAAGGATTAAGATAGCCCCCAGAAGGACATAGGAATCTCTCTGTATGAAATGATGTATGTTCTACCTTATTTGGGCCAGCCTTCTGGCCTCCACTCCTTTGAAACCAAACATCAATTTCTCTGAAATTTTGTGCTGAGTCTCTCTTCAGCGGTATCATCCTTTAGGAAACAGGCACAGCTGGCCCAGACTCCACTGCTCAAATTTCCTGTGCATCCACACCAACCAGGAGATTGCATCTTGATCTGAGTTTGGAGTGGAGAGAAGCTCAAGCCATCCTGGGAGGGACCTTATCAGGTGTTATTTACTACTGAGACAGCAGTGCAGTACGTACTACTGAGAAGGGATGGAGCCACTACATCCAAAAAATCCGAGCTCCCAAGGAGGAATGATGGACCGTGTCTTCAAGTCCCAGTGACACAAAAGTAACCTTAAAGAGGTTAAAGGGCTGTTATTCCTTTTCCAATTGGGGGACTGTGACAAACATCAGTATCACTCAGACCTCTTCTCCTACAGCTATTGAATTTGATGCATGTGTTGCAATTCCCTGTGGTGATACTGAGAATCATTGTTATATCCATACTAGGGCTAAGACCATATATATGTTTGCAGACCCTGCCACTGGCTGGTCAAAACATAGGTATGAAGGTGGTCATAGTCCATGCTATGTATGGTCAGTGATAAGATAGAGGATGTTACCTGGAGCATATACCTCAGAAAACTATGGGATGACACAGGGAGATTACAAAGGGAGAAGAATTAAAGGACAAAATCCAGTTTAAAAATGCTATTCTCCCTCCCAGTTGTCAGCCCCTCCAATGAAACCCCCTTAGGTTGATCATAAACAATCCCCATTCTGTGACCACAGAGCCATCTGTCTTAAGGCACTACCAATTAGGAGATAGTCTCATTGGGAGCACTGATCCTATAGGATCATTTCTCTTAGAATTACTCAAAGAACCTTCTACCACAGTGACTCCTAGTGCCTTGTCCTCAACACTACTCCCTCAGCTCTCTCATAATCAGACCTGGATAACTGTAGTGGAAGTCAAAGATCTGAGACAGACTATAGCTATTGAAACTATTATGTCTGGCTGGAATAGATTAAATATTCTGCCTGCACTTTAAATAAGATTAGCTGCTATGCATGTGCAACAGGAAGACTGGAATACCAAACTGTCCCCTTCCCTCTAGTTTGGCTCACTGACCCTGCTGGTATGGCATGAATGATTGCCCTCTTCCAAGAAAGGACAGCCTGGGGCAATGGGTCTTGCAGGACCTTGTCATTACAGTTCCCAGTGAGTAATGACCATGAGAGGCTAATGCCATGGTCTATCTGACCCCCATTTCAAAGCTCTAACTATCCCTTTTGCTTCTCTAGGTGGGGGTAATGGTTAGAGTTTCTGGGAAATGCATTTGGGTATAGTGAAGGCTGATACTTTAAAAAGGTGAGCAATAAGTCTGCTCTAACTGTCACCGGGCAGATGTCTGGTGGTATTGTGCTGGATCTTTACTTGGGACTCTTCTGGTCAAGTGGAATGGGACTTACACCTTAGTCCAATTATCTATACTTTTCACCCTAGCAATCTGGATACCCAAATTTTCCCTAATCAATAAAAGACAGAAAGGAGATCTTGTTTTCCCTGGAGGGCCATTTGACTTCCATGTCTACATAGACACCATTGGGGTTCCACTAGGAGTCCCTTATGATTTCAAAGCAAGGAATCAAATAGCAGCAGGATTTGAATCAGCATTATTTTGGTGGTCCACTATTAGTGAAAAATGTGGATTGGATTAAATATATCTAGTATAACCAATAGAGATATGTCAGTTACACTAAGGATGCAGAGAAGGGAATTGTAGAACAACTAGGTCTCACCAATAAGATGGCATGGGAAAACCAGATGGCTCTTTGTATGACTCTGAGAGAGAAGGGGGGATATGTGTCCTGACTGGGGGCAAATGTTTCACATTCATCCCCACTAACACAGCTCTGGATGGGACCATAACTAAAGCTCTTCAAGGCCTGATAGCCCTGTCAAATGAACTGACTAAGAACCCAGAGATAGATGACCTAACTGTATAGAACAATGGTTTGGAACATGGAAGGGAGGATGACATCAACCTTAACATCCCTCACTGCTGTATTTGGGGCAATGGTTTTAATTGGGTAGTGTGTTATACTCTGTATGTGGGTACTAATTCTTAGACACAAAGAAATTGCCCTAACCAAACTCCTGTATCATAACAATTGCTGTTTAGCATAGTTGAAATAAAGAGTCAAATAATGTTAAATGAGTCTGAAGAAAAGAATGAAAAATAAAAACAGGAGGGAACTGTGAGGGAACAGTTTTTTCTATCAAAGTAGGTTGCCATCTTCACTACTTGTAGGTATAGGTTCTGGTTCACTGAGCTCCATTTTCACAATGAAATTATCACCTACCCCATCCCCAGACTCCAAGTGCAACATTAGCCAATCACAAGCAGATTGTGCACCTAAGTTTGAGTAAAGAGGAAGGGCCCACTACATCAGGGATAAAAAGAGGACAGGCACTGCCTTCTCCTTGTGCTTGCTATTCCAGTGTACCTGTGCACCCTTCTACAGAAATAAATTTTGCCTTTCTAAGACAATTCTCCATTTCTGTGTCTTCATTTTGACTCCAGTGGTCTTTGGGGTATTATTTCTAACACCATTTATGCCAATACCCTGATTCTAGTAGGAAATTTTTGAGTTCCTACTGGCATGACTCCTGGACAGTAGATGTACCACAATGAACACAATTGCCAAAACAAAATCACTGAGCTTGACTACTTTTAACTGATTGAGAAATGTGACCAAATTTTCCCTGAAATTTGATAATTGTCACAGATATAGATTTGAGAATTGTTAGAAATGATGACAGCTTCAGGTCATTTCTGTTATCCTTCATCATATCACTGTCCCTCTGACCCCCCCAACCCCCAACCCAATCAAACATCTCTCCTCAAGTCTATGTTTTCTGATTTCCTGGGCTAGAAAGCTCTTCCACAAGTATTTCAAGAGCCTCATTCATTCCAATCCAGGGGAAATGCCACAACATCAGAGAGAACTCCCTGATCATTGTCCATGAAATACTAGAGTACTCTCTCTCCTTTTTTATTGTATTAATTTTTCTTATTGAGTTATTAATACCACTTCATTTGCTATGCATTTATTTATACATACATTTATTATCATTGCTTCATTGTCAGAAACTAAAACAAGTGAGAGCAGGAAGAGTGTTCTGTGTTTTAATTTTATGATGTCTAGGGTAGTGCAAGAAACAGAGGTAAGTTGTGTAGGAAAAAGTAAGACAATACATGGGGACAAAGATTAAAATAAATCTGTATGTTACTATATGTACAGATATACAAACTTATTTTACCTTCTGCTCACTAGTTATCATTTCTTACCTCAAAGTAATGAGTAATGACTGGGTCCAGTTGAAGAGGGTCCAGACTCAGAGGAATCTGATTGTAACTCAAAGCTGTCAATGGAGAGGCACAGGACTTACCACTCACAAATGTGGCATTTCCCAAAGTTCTAATCAGGTTTCCCCATCCCTGGTATTTAAAAGATAGCAATCATAATTTAAAGTAATCTCTCTCTTTAGGACTTAATACTTAAAAAATTAAGAATTTTATGTAGATTTAGACATGGGTGTTTATAATTAAATTAATTTTTGAAATAGAACATTTCCAGATGTGAATTACTTGTATCAGGCAGTTCACGGTTTTTCTTAACTTTAACCATTCCTTTTAGGATTCTTGACATATTTATACATTGAATAAAATTTGGTTTTTATATATTTGTAAAAAATAAAGTTTTCAGTGCTTTATGAACCACATAATGAAGTTTTGACACATGCATAGAATGTAGCAGCATCTTATTGGCTATAGGGTAACAAAGAGGTACTGCTGAAAAGAGGAACCTAGAAAACACTGAACTACTTCTTGCTATATTACTATTTAGGGAAGAAGAAGGTGTTAAGAGGTGCTATGTAATAATCACAGATGAGTCACTTTCTAACACCATTATCTTGCATAATTTATTGGATATAACCCTTTACATGCTCTTTGCTTTATTTTTTCCATCCAACTCCCAATGACAGAGATTGCATTTTATTATGGTTGCTATCATTTAAATACCAGGGACATGGCAACCTGATTAGAACTTTGGGACTTGACACATTTGTGAGTCCATAGATAAGTTCTGTGCTTCTTCTTTGACAGCTTTGAGCTGCAATCAGATTCCCCTCAACCTGACCCTCTTCAACAGGTCCCAGTCATTAATTCACTACCATGAAGTAAGAAATGATAGTTTTCTCTTGACAGTGACTCGATTCTGTGAAAATCAGCAATGAATGTGATAAATTGGCTATTACGAGAGACAGTCTGTGTCTTAAAAGAAATACAAACTACTTCTATTATTTATTGGGCTGAGTGATTATGCAGACTCCAGCACACCCCAATGCTCACTAGAAAGCTTGTGATGCTGCTGCAATGTAGCTATTAGTTAAAAGAAGGCAACAGGAAAGATGGATTAAACAAAAGGAACTATGGAAAAGTAAAACTTAAAACCTTTGTGCCAAAGATGTCTTGTATATGTATGGGGGCTAGGGGAAAGTGCAAAGTCAACGACCCAGATAGGAAAGGAAAGAAGAGAGAGATAATTTCCTCACTAATCTTAAGAGTACTGTGTGGGATTTAAGTGGTGACTATATGTGAAACTGCAAAGCAAGCAGATAAAATATAATTTTCTTCTATGTTGGCAAAGAGAGGGGATTGCAGGTGGGCACTGTGAAAATCTGTGCCTTGCAATATAAGCCTGATGGAAATCGTTTTAGAAAAGCATATGATTGCTGTGACCAATTTGAAGTTGGAAGTAAATATGATTACTTTGTATCTTGAAGTCCTGCTCAGGCTCTTTTCCAGGTGGCAATCAAAAGAATACCCACTTGCATGCTTCCTTCTCAAAACTCTAGAACCACTCAAGACCTCCAGGGCAAGGTGTTGGTAGGAATTGCTTAGAATTTCATTTTCAAGTTGCAGTGGAAAATTCCAGTGTCTCTCACTTGCAGAAAATGAAGATTATTTGCTAAAATTTTCTCCCTTAATACCTTAATATCCAGGGTGATATTACCTTTTCCTTATACCTTAATTTTCTCAGTTATACCTTCACTTGACTTAAGTCTGAGTCTGGTGTGGATAATGGGTATTTCATTATCTGGAAGAATCTCTATGGCGGAAGCATGAATACAAAACTCAACTGAAATACACATTTCAAGCCTCTGCTATGTCTTGTTCCTTAATATTCCAGTAAACTAATCAAGTCATTACCTCAAGGTACTGAGAAATACCGTCTAAGGACCAAAAGAGGACAACAAAGAGCCCAAGTACAGATGGATTCAATCTTAAATACACTGTTATCTATGTACTCCTCTATTATCAATAAATTCCTCAAAGAGCCCATTCTTGTCCTTTATTGCATCTGGAGACAAATTTTGATGTTGAATGGCTGCTTGTTGTTTTAATGTGCCTGCCTGTGAGATCGTCCTCAAGTTAGAAATAGGGTATAATTGATGGTGTTGACAGGGTTATTTATCTTACATTTATCAGGATTCCTCTGATTTAATGGTTTCTGGAACTTAGTATTTAAGAATTATCTTTCCTCCTTTGTATGTGGGGTTATTTCCCTATTGTCTTCTTGTAACAAGCAGAAAAAATAAAGACTCTCCTTTCACCATTTAGTAATTTAAACTGCACCTGTCTCAGCCTCACATAGCATAGGATTCTAAAGAAGCCTTTGAACCATGAATACAGCATCTTCCTTTTCTGCCTCTGCCAATTGGACCTGGAATTAGTGGCATATTCAGTGATGAAATTCTGCAATGTTAAAGTCTCCATCTCCACCTCTCTATTGGTATCATATATTGTATTATTTAATCTGTTTATTTAATGCCTCGAAATACATGATTTGTACTGGGGGCTCCTTCAAGGCTCTCACAGAAGGTGGCTGTTGGTGAAAAATGCCTGTTATCTCAGACCTCCCGTGGGTGAGGCAAGATGGTTGTGAGTTTGAGGCCAATCTGTGCTATACAGCAGGACGCTATCTCAAACATCACAAAACAACAAGAATTAAAAATAAAAACTATCACAGAAGCCAATTTTGTATATAGGTAAATCTAATCTCAAAAAAAACCCCATAAAATGTCATTGCTATAAACTTGTGCAGTCATGCATTATTCAGTACTTAGAAATATACTGAATTCACACATATTACAATTAGAATCAAGAAGAGATAGGTGAAAGAAGGCACTGGTTCCCACAACTTAAGGTTATCATAATAATAATAACAAAACTAATAAAAAAAAACCCTATGTATGCATACATGAATAACTGAGTAAACAATAAAAAATAATTTTTAAAGGTAAAATAAAAACATTCATATTGCTGTTAATGTTTTATTAAGGACATTTAACAAAGCAAAATGTATATTGCAAAAAACGATACAACATCGGTTTATTCCCTCAGAGAAATTTGAGTCAACCAAAACCTTGGTGAGATATAGTCTCAGAATAAAGAATAATTTAACTTTATGCAAAGCAAGATGTGTTTTTGTTGTGCTGTTTTCCTATTTTGTCACTCATAGTTGATAACATAATCGTAGGCTTGAACCTGGGAGTCAATACCTTAAACGTATTTTTCCTTAACCTAACCATGTTAAGGTACACGTGACTGGGATGGAATTCCAAATGCTATGGAGGTCAAATGGAAATTTCTTGTGGTTACAAAGAGAAAATTGCTGTTATTTGACATAGAACTGGATTGTTTCAGTTTAGAAAAATCTATGCTTCTTGGCCGTTTTACTGTCTACAGTAGTACAGTTAACAGCTATTCTGCATTTAACACCCAGGCCACCACTTATCTAAATGAATTACCATGTAGAAAATGTGTTTCTATTTGCAGACAGAGTAGTACACATGTATTATTCAGAACTCTCGGTTACTAGTGATAGAAAATCAACTCAGTGTCTTAAGAGAGAAAATGGCCTTTACTGACTCACATAACCAAAAAGTCAAAAGTGCTCCAGCTCCTAACATGTTGGAGTCAGAAGTCCCTAGGAGTTCAGCAGAACTGATACTTTTTATCTCTGGGTTACCTTTCTATGTCTAATGTCTCATTTCTCAGAGGCAGTGACATGACATCCGCAAATATCTCCTGGTTTATGTGTTTTTTCTCTCAGCCAGTGTAGCAGAAGGAAAAACATTCCTGTTTTGTGAGATTTCTCCAACATCATCCCTAGAATGGCTACTTTGGCTAGGGTCAGTTTAGCATGGATCACATGGTAGGTATCCTTGAACTACAGAGGGCCAACTAAATCTGTTTTTCTCTCTGGAATGGAAAACAACAGAAGGAGAAGAGAAAACAGAGAAACAATTACCAAGAGAAAAATAAGAAGTTTTAACCAAAAGGAAGAAAGAAGCTGGGAAAACAGGAAGCACAGAAACTCTCCTGGAGGCTTATCTACAATGAAAGATGTCACTTCCTGTGTGCTTGGAAGAAGGGATTGATAGTTCCCTCACTTCTGACCTCTCAGAGGACTGAATAACTCAAATTTCAAAGGCTGAGAGTGTTATAGGACTCAGCAGTGCAAGTTCAATTAGCAACTTTTGTCTCTGTATCCAAAAAGTTCTCTGCAGATATTTGTTGAGGGGCCTTAGCTATACCATGTGAAATAACCTAATAATAAGCCTTGTAATGTTTCAAAGAAAGTATTTTGCAAAGTTAATATGCAATAAATAAAAATAGCATGTATGTGGTCTTCCTTCTAAAAAAGGATTTAATTCATTTTCCTAAAAAATTCCTCAGAAGTAATGAGTATCTCTCTTCTTTAATTTACTAGTTATTAGAGAGTCCCGAGTTTCATTAAAGTTATGACTTGAAATGTCGTGTATAGAAGAAGCATCAAATCCAAATATATCTTATAAAAATAAGATTGTTCTAAGACTGTAAATTATAGATCTTATTCGTTGCTTAGTTGAAAATACAAACTAGAATTCTAATCATTACTGATCATTTGTTATATTTTTCTTAAGATTTAGTTAGGTTGCTAAAAGGTGATTGGATACTGTATGAAATATTGTAGTACAATTGATGACCTTATTTATTGCTAAAATGTAACTAAAATTCATAAGAGATTCAGAAGAATGATTAAACATATTAGCATCATCCAGAGCTTGAATCCTCAGTTCATTTATAAAGATTAATACAATGTAATTGTAAAATATGCACTAAGAATATACATTTTCAACTTGACATTTTATTGCATATATATTGGAAACTTGATGGAAATGTGCTATGTGTTTTTTTTTAATCAAAATCAATCTATATCTTGAAAGATGTAACTTAAATTATTTTATATTAAATGCTATGTAATTTGTCAAATATTAACCTTCTTGTGTAGCATATTCACAATTTACTTTCAAACTTAGTTCAAAACCAAAATAATTCCTTTGTAAAATTTTCACATTCAAAGTTTGTAACTTCTGGCACTGTATTAAATTTGCCAGGATTATGATGGCTATATTGTATAACTTCAAGTATTTTGAATACCCCAAATGCAAAATCTTGAAAAAAACTGTTGCCTAAGGAAATTCTGATTCTTATAAAGAAAAATCAATTTGGACAGTTTTTCTGTAGCTCTCATAATAAAAATCAAAAAGAGCAAATATATGTACAAATATATTCCAAGAGAAAATTAAGAACCAAACTGTGTGATTTTGAGATAGTCAGTTTTGACACTTTTTTATTCTATTAAATAGTAGGTAAGCTGAACATTATATATAAAACCAAGGCCATAGTATGCTTTTTGAGTGAAAACAAAATGAGACACAGAAAGGAAAGGGACTGGAAAATTGCTAAGCAATCGCATTTTTTTCCAAGAGACTTGCATAACTGTTAATCCTATCTATCAGCTGTACATTTAGTCAGGTAACCTCAATAAACTCTTATGCAATAAGATTTTTAAACGAAACACCTGATTTCTTAGTGTTTTACAAAGTCCCAAGGTTGAAACTAAAGAACTGAATTCCTCACATTGATAGAAAAAGGCTGTACAGAGACTATCCCCAACACCTTTCTGTCACAAGTGAACCGTTATCCACCCTAGTTATTTACAGTGTTCTGGACATGTCAGTAGGAAGTGTGTATGCAGAGCAGCAGTTTTCAGCCTGGATTATATCATAGAATCTGCAGGCCATACCTGAAATATGACATCACAATCTGTCGGGACGAAGCAGGCCTCTTGGTTCCCAAGGGATTCCAATGTTCAGTTAAGTCAGACATCATGGGGCTCTTTGCTTTTCACAAAGCAAAAGAAGGCTTTGGAAAGTCTGGAAAGGAGGACTACTGTGAGGGATTTGTATTTAACTATCTGAAAAAATTTAAATGTAAGGACGTCAGTGCAGGCTGGCTAGTATGAGAGTGCAAGGAGGAAGTAAAGCAGAATGCAGCAATTCTATCTGAGCGGTAAAGACACTACACCTTGGAAGCCAAACGTACATGTTTCAAATAGAGTGATTCATCAGGTTCCTTTCAAAGGATTTCATTTAAAAAGAATGTTTGCAGACTATGAAAACCCCACAAAAAGAGACTGAGAATGGAACCCACAAAAGTAAGTACTGACAAAGTAGAGCACTGCCATTCTCTGGGAGAGGGAATTGTCATTGTCACCAGTGAGGTATCTCCCAGGAGCCTGGGCATGTGCTGGAAGAGGGTAGGGGAAGAGATTAATATCCAGAACTTTCATGGAACTCAAAAAAAAAAAAAAAACATGGAAAGAATAAATAATCCTATCAATATGTGGCCAAATAACTGGTCAGTTTTCAAAAACAGGTAAATGACCAATAAATTAAAAAATATGTTTAACACCTTTAGCTATAACAGAAACACAAATCAAAACTACACTGAAATTTCACTTTAACCCACTCAGAATGGCTATCAGTAAAGAAACAATAAGAACAACAATAAATGGTGGAGAAGATGCAAGGTAAAAGGAATACTTACACAGTGTTAGTGGGAATGGACTCCAGACACTATGGAAATCAGTCTAGAGGCCTCTCAAAATCTAAATAGAATTAATGTATGGTACACTCTTTAGTATATAGTAAAAGAAATCGAAGTCAGTATACAACAGAGATAACTGCTTATTGAGACACTATACACATTGGCCAAATTGTGGAATCCACACAGGTGCCCATCAGGGGATAAATGTAGACACGCATCAGTGGTATAAATTGTAAACATATACACAATGGATTATTGTGTATACAGAAAGAAGACTGAAATCATATTGTTATCAGGAAGATTGATGGAACTGAAGATCTTTATGTTGAAACGGACATTATATGGCAAATTAGCCTGACTCAGGAAAATGACTAGTATCAGAAGTTTTCTCACATATGCATAATCTAAATTTAAAAAAGGACAAGAATATTGTACTCCTAGAGACTATACAGAAAAAGACTATTAGATCAGAAGAAAGGGGTCAAGCAGAGGGGGAGAGAAGAAAAATGGGGGATATATGATCAAAGTAAGTTTTATGCACATATAAAAATTTCATAATGAAACCCATTATTTTGTATAACTAACATGTGCTAGTAAAAATTTTCCAGAAAGGAGACTTGTTCTTTGAAATATGATTTTTCTTTGCCCAGAGAATAAATCTCACAATTATGAGCTCTATAAAATGTGTCCCCTTTCCTTCGATCAACCTGCCACTTCAGGTCCAAATTCAAAAGGATAAGAAACATATGTTTTGGGATCTAAGGTGGCAACAGAGACAGAGCCACGGACCTCGTGAGCTCCTGATGCAGAGACCCTACTGAGAATCTGGAGACACTCCTGACTGACGTAAAGCACACGGGAAAGCCAAAAACAAGGCACTCTGAACACTTAGATCATGGAAGGCTTCTCCACACCACCATCTAATAAAAGAACAGCCAAATCCCTGCCCATAGGTCTGCAGAGCTGCTCCACTCTGCCAGGCTCTCCATCCCTCAAGCTACACCAGGCCACAGCCCTGTGCCAGACCCACACACCACAGGACACCTGCCCCTCAGCCATGCCGGCCTCCAGCCTCCGGACACACCGTGCCCCTCAGCTGCACCACTGGATCCATGACCACTGAGATCCCCACCACCTGTCTGCACCGGACCCCAGCCCAGAGCCTGTCCCACAGCTCCCTGTGATAACTGTCTCTCCCCTCTCCAGCCCACCACCCTTCAGGTCCTGCTGAGCCCCAGCCATGCGTGGGATGACCAGACCCCCACCCCTCAGACTCACCCTGCCCATCAGGCCCTGCCCGGCTCCATCTCCCTGTGGAAGGACTGGAGCCCCGCCCCGCTGGGACAGGTACCAGCCTGGCGCAAGACAGCCACATCCACCAGCCTGCCAGGACCACCACCCCTCTGGCAAAGCTCGGCCCAGTTCTACAGGCTTCCCAGATAACACTCCACCAGGCTCCTGCTCAGGCCGCTACTCGAGGGCTCCAAGCTTGCTTAAGAGACACACAAGACTGGACTGGACACTAAAGAACTGAAAACAACTAAGCTTGCAATGCTACTATTCCAGAACTGATGATACTTTTTTTCCCTTTTTCTTCCTTCTTTAAGGGTTTGGCAGCCTGGTTTACTGTTTGATCACCAACCATCTCTCCCATTTTTTTTCTTTCCTTCTTTTTTTTTCCCTTTATTCTCTCTTCCTTTTATCTTTCCTTTTCTTTCTCTTTTTTATCCTTCTCTCATGATTTTGTTAGTATTAACACTGTAACACAGCTAATACCAAATTACACATACTCCAGGGACAGAAAAGGAAATATGGGCAGAAGAAAAAGGAATGGAAACAATTCTCCCTCCAAAAATAAAGTAGTACAGGATTTAGAGTAAAATGAAGAAAATGGATACCCAGACACAGACTCCAACAAAACAAAGACCACAAGAACACCCTGACAGAAGATATTCTACAAGTAATTAATGAGAATTTCATAGAGCTGCTACTAGACATGGTCGACCAAAATGTACAAGAAACACTCAAGAAATTCCAAAACAACAATACTCAAGGATATGAGAAAACACAGAAACAAATAAATGAAATCATAGGAACCCTAAATAAACGCCAAATTGAAACAAAGATCACCATAAGCAGAGAGATAAATGAATTAAGGGCAAAAATTGATAATATTAAAGAAGAAGTAACCCATGATATGGAAAACCTCAGAAAAAAGAATGAAACAGAAATACAAAACAAAATGGAAGGCTGTTCCCGAAGAATAGAACAAATAGAAGACAGAATCTCAAAACTAGAAGATGAAATGGCAATTAAAGGAAAAACTGAACAACTATTAGTTAAACAGCTCAGGACCTGTAAAAAGAAAATGCAAGAACTCACTGACTCCATCAAAAGACCAAACCTGAGAATCATGGACATTGAAGAAGGAGAAGAGGTACAAGCAAAAGGAATGTGTAATATATTCAACAAAATAACAGAAAATTTCCAAAATCTACAGAAAACTATGCCCATTGTAATACAGGAAGCCTCCAGAACACCAAACAGACCTGAACAAAATAGAGTTACCCCATGACATATTATCATTAAAACAATAAGCACAGAGACTAGAGAAAGAATATAGAAAGCTGTAAGAGAGAAAAACAAATAACATACAAAGGTAAACCCATCAAAATCACAGCAGACTTCTCAACAGAAACATTAAAAGCAAGAGGAGTGTGGGGTGAGATCTTCCAAGCACTAAATGAAAATAACTTCAATTCTAGGATACTTTACCCAGCAAAACTATCATTCAAAATGGATGGAACAATAAAAGTCTTCCATGATAAGCATAGACTAAAGCAATATATGACCACCAAGCCACCACTATAAAAAATTCTCCAAGGAATTCTACACACAGATTAATGAAAGCAAACAAAACCATGAAAGGACAGGCAGTACCAAACCACAGGAGAAGAAAAGGCAAGAAAGTAAAGACTAACATTGATTCAGCTGCACATAATCAAACTCTTAATCAACAAAGAGAACTTCATGACAGGGATCACCATGTACTTATCAATACTAACACTGAATGTTAATGGACTAAATTCCCCCATCAAAAGACACAGGCTGGCAAACTGAAACAAACAGGAAGATCCAACAATCTGCTGTGTACAGGAGACTCACCTCATTGACAGAAATAAGCACTGGCTGAAAATGAAAGGCTGGAAGAAGATTTACCAAGCAATGGTCCTCAGAAACAGGCAGGAGTAGCAATACTTATCTCACAAAAAGTAGACTTCAAACCTACACTGATCAACTGAGATAAAGAAGGACACTCTATACTAATAAAAGGGGAAATACACCAAAGGAAATAACAATTATCAACCTATATACACCAAACATCAATGCACCCAATTTCATCAAACATACTCTGAAGGACATAAAAACATATATAAACTCCAACACAGTGATAGTGGCAGACCTTAATACTCCCCTATCACCAAAAGATAAGTCATCCAAACAAAAAAATCAATAAAAAAATCCTAGAACTAAAGCACACCATAGATTAAATAGACCTAGATAATGTCTACAGAATATTTCATCCAACTTCTACACAATACACATTCTTCTCAGCAGCTCATGGAACCTTCTCAAAAATTGATCATATCTTAGGGCACAAAGCAAGCCTCAGCAAATATAAAGAAATAGAAATAATCCCATGCATTATATCTTACCACAATGCATTAAAACTAGAAATCAACAACAAAAACAACAGTAAAAAAATGCAAAGAATTGGAAGCTGAACAACACATTGCTCAATGATGAAAGGGTCATTGATGAAATAAAAGAGGAAATTAAAAGTTTCCTGGAAGTTAATGAAAATGAAAACAGGACCTACCAGAACCTATGGGACACACCAAATGCAGTCCTAAGAGGAAAGTTTATAGCCATGAGTGCATATATCAAAAGGACAGAAAGATCTCAAATCAGTGACCTAATGCTACAGCTCAAACTCCTAGAAAAACAAGAACAAGCAAATCCAAAACAAGCAGAAGGAAAGAAATAATTAAAATAAGGGCTGAAATCAATGAAATAGAAACCAAAAAAACCATACAAAGAATCAACAAAACAAAAAGCTCGTTCTTTGAAAAAATAAATAAGAATGACAGTCCCCTGGCAAACCTGACTAAAAAGAGGAGAGAAAAAACCAAAATCAGTAAAATCAGGAATACAAAAGGGGAGATAACAACAAAAGCCATGGAAATCCAGGAAATCATCAGAGACTGCATTGAGAGTCTATACTCTAATAAATTTGAAAATCTTGAAGAAATGGACAGATATCTAGAAACTTACAACCACCCAAAACTGAACCAAGAAGATATTAATCACCTGAATAGATCTATAACACAAAAAGAAACTGAAGCTGCATCACGAGTCTCCCAAAAAAGAAAAGTCCAGGACCTGATGTATTCACTACTGAATTCTATGAGACATTTAAAGAACTAATACCAACTCTCCTTAAACTGTTCCATGAAATAGAAAGGGAAGGAACACTGCCTAACTCATTGTATGAAGCCAATATTACTCTCATCCCAAAACCAGAGAAAGATACCTCCAAAAAAGGAAAATTATAGGCCAATTTCCTTAATGAATATCGATGCAAAAATCCTTAATAAAATAACGGCAAACCGAGCCCAACAACACATCAGAAAGATCATACACCATGACCAAGCAGGCTTCATCCCAGGGATGCAGGGGTGGTTCAACATACACAAATCTATAAATGTAATACAGCACATCAATAGAAGCAAAGACAAAACCACTTGATTATCTCAATAGATGCAGAAAAAGCCTTCTACAAGATCCAACACCACTTCATGATAAAAGCATAAGAAAACCTGGAATAGAAGGAATGTACCTCATCATTGTAAAGGCTATACATGACAAACCTACAGCCAAATCAGGAATGAGATAAGGGTGCCCACTATCCCCACTGCTACTCAACATAGTACTGGAATTTCTCACCTGAGCAATTAGGCAAGAAGAAGAAATAAAAGGAATACAAATAGGTAAAGAAACTGTCAAAATATCCTCATTTGCAGACAATATGATCCTATACCTTAAAGACCCAAAAAACTCTGCCCAAACACTCTTAGACACCATAAACAGCTACAATAAGGTGGCAGGATACAAAATCAACCTACAAAAATCATTACCTTTTCTATACACTGACAACGAATAGACTGAGAAGGAATATGTGGAAACAATTCCATTCACATAGCTTCAAAAAAAAATACCCAGGAGTAAATTTAACAAAAGATATGAGTGACCTCTACAAGGAGAATTACAAACTCCTGAAGAAAGAGATTGAGGAAGACTACAGAAGAGTCCATGCTCATGGATCAGTAGAATCAACATAGTAAAAATGGCTATACTACTGAAAGCAATCTACATGTTTAATGCAATTTCCATCAAAATCCCAATGACTTACATCACAGAGATTGAAAAATCTACTCTAAAGTTCATTTGGAAACACAAGACACAGCGAATAGCCAAGACAATACTCAGCAAAAAAAGCAATGCTGGAGATATCACAATATCTGACTTCAAACTGCATTAGAAAGCAATAGCAATAAAAACAGCATGGTACTGGCAAAAAAAAAAAAAAACAGACATGAAGACCAGTGGAACACAATAGAAGATCCAAATATGTATCCACACACTATACCCACCTCATTTTTGACAAAGGTACCAAAAAGGTACGATGGAGAAAAGACAGCCTCTTCAACCAATGTTGCTAGAAAAAGTAGCTATTCATCTGCAAGAAACTGAAACTAGATCCATGTCTATCATCCTGTACTAGTATCAACTCAAAATGGATCAAGGACCTAAATATCAGACCTGAAACTCTGAAGTTACTACAGTAAGGAGCAGGAAACACTCTAGAACAAATAGGTATAGGCAAGGACTTTCTCAATACAACCCCAGTAGCCCAGCAACTAAGAGAAAAGAAATGGTCTCTAAACTGAAAAGACCACACACAGAGTGGGAGAAAATATTTGCCAGCTATACATCAGACAAGGGACTGATAACCAGAATATACAGGGAACTTAATAAACTAAACTCTCCCAAATTCAATGAACCAATTAAAAAATGGGCAACTGAACTTAATAGAACTTTCTCAAAAAAAGAAATTCAAATGGCAAAAAAGCACATGAAAAAATGCTCACCATCTTTAGCCATAATGGAAATGTGAATCAAAACCACACTAAGATTCCACCTCACCCCTGTTAGAATAGCCATCATCAAAAACACCATCAACAACATCTATTGGTGAGGATGTGGGGAAAAAAGGAATCCTTATACACTGCTGGTGGGAATGCAAGCTGGTACAACTACTCTGGAAAAAAATTTGGAGGCTTCTTAAAAATCTAAACATAGACCTGCCATATAATCCAGCAATCCCACTCATGGGGATATATCCAAAGGAATGCAACACAGGTTACTCCAGAGGCACCTGCACACCCATGTCTATTGCAGCGCTATTCACAATAGCCAAGTTATGGAAACAATCAAGATGTCCAACTATTGATGAATGAATCAAGAAAATGTGGTACTTGTACACAATGGAAGTTTACTCGGCAATGAAGAAGAATGAAATCTTCTTAGAGAACATCATTCCGAGTGAGGTCAGCTAAGCACAGAAGACCAAAAATCGTATGTTCTTCCTCATACGCGGACTTTAGATCTAGGGCAAATGCAGCAATGTGGTTGGACTGGGACCACATGACAAGGGGAGAGCACTTATGGGTAATATAGAAATAGGTAGAAAACCCAAAACATGAAAGCATTTGATGTCCCCACTCCAGAGGAACTAATACAGAAGCCTTAAAATATGCACGTGTACATGGAAGAAATGCTAGGAATATTTCTATATAGCTGTCCTTAACTCATCCAGCAAAAACACTTTGTTTTCCTTATTAGGCTTGTCTCTTTTCTTCAACAAAACTATTGATAAAGGCAGAATAGTACCTATCTGGATCTGAGGGCGAAAGGGAAGAGTGGGAGGGAGAGGGGGGCAGGGGGGAGAAATGACCCAAACAATGTATGCACATGTGAATAAATGAATAATAAAATAAAAAATAAAAAAAGAAACGTGTTTTGCAGAGTCTGAGAAAGGGTTTGAGGTGGAGTGAAGAAGTCCCAAAAACCTAATTTTATTTTAAATAATTCCCCAAAAACTAGATTCCAGTAAGGCCTAATCTTTGAAGGAAATGAAAATTTGAATCAAATGGAAATAAGGTTTTGACAGTGGGGACATTTGGAATAACAAACAGAATGCATGAATTGCTGAAGTTTTAACTCAAAGGCAAGAAGAATATTCCTTTGGAGTGTGTTTGTAAAGGGTGAATAGAAGTATATAAAACTGTACTCTAATTCTGACCATCCTGAGTCCAACTCCTTCACCAATAATGCAAGTATCTTCCTTTTGAATTGTCAGTCACTGTAAGACTAAGTTCTTAGTTTATAAGAAACAAAGATAATTATACTTACATCAGTGCATGGCTTGTCTAGCACACACCACTGTGAGTTCCTTGTAAATGGAATGTGTATATGTAGTCTTAATTATTACTATTGATTTGTTGTTATTACAAATTACTATTATTTGTCTCAGGGCCCAGTATCACTCATGCCTGGCTAACACTCAAAAATGTTGGAAAGTATTTGTTGAATGGATGAATGAAAAAAATATGCAATTATGTCTTGATTATAGCTTCATTGGCACTGTGGAGACAAACACATTTCCATAATGAAGCAGTAGAACAAATACTTTGTAGTTTAAATTTATTGCATTTTTCATTATTATAAGTATTAAGACCTTACTTTCTGCTCCCTCTACCTGTGTCTTTCATTTTTATGTTTCCTTTCTTAATCTATTTTGGTCACTATTTTTAGCAGTCATTGGATTTGAACTCAGGACTTTGTGTTTAATACACAGGCACTTTGCCACTTGAGCCACGTCCATACCCCTCAACACTTCCTTTAAACTGTAAACATGCACACACACACACAGACATAAAATACATACAAACAAATACACATACACACACATTAGTGGTTATGAGGGTAAACAAAGTTCAAAGGCAAAAATATCATTTTTAAATTGCACTGAAATAACTCAAACTGTGAAAGGCTATGATCTTGATCTCTCCTCTTGATCTTTCCTTGAAGACTGACCTCTATCCCTGACCCCCTTACTCAGTCTCCCCACTCCAATCAAGGAAAATGATTTCCTGCTCCTCCATGGGTAGGATTAGTACATATTGGAGAAAAAATGATGGGGATGTGATACAATCTCCCACTACTTATGGACAAATCTGTCGAATCCTGAGATTTCATTTATGAAAAATCTTATCTGCAGATATAACCTAAACTTTCCAGTACAAGTATAATTAGAAAGGATATGGCAATAGATTTCCAAATGCCTAGTTCTTGTGTTTATTCTTAACTGACTCAAACTTGAGATCATGAGAAGAGTTATTTACTGTATTCCTTACAAAAATCTCAAGAATTATCATTGCTTTTCTCTTAATTTAATGGGTCCTTAGCAGTTTTGTTCCTGTGTTTTTAGTATTCATTTGTTTGCATTCTCACATTTACCTGTCTCCACATTATTTTTATCATTAATTGCTGTTCTGTCATATATCTTTTCTCATTCAGAATGAAAATATGGCTTTGACTCATCACTACTAGTACTTACTCTTGTTCAAATTATGCTATAAAATAACAAAATCAATGTTATCATTCAAAAGTCAAATCTGCTTATCTTATTTTGTTGAAAATTATCCATGACTGCTTTTTGCCTTCAAGAGGAGCAGTCAATTTTCAGATTCCTCCCTAGCTGAGTTAAAATTCCCTTTAAGTTTTTTATCCTGCTTCCTCCTTTCCAGCCCTTCTCTCTACACTGGTCTACAGTGCCTCTCGAAGCACATTTTTATCTGCATGTTCAGCTTATGTTGTATTAACCATACCACTCAAATATTTCTTATATTTAAAATAAAATTCCTACTCTCCAAGGATCACCCAACTTGAAATTAGTATAATAGTTAATTTTATATCTCCACTTGATTTAATATGAGTAGTCACATGTTTGAACAATTACAAATCTAAATGTTTCTGTGAAGATATTTTGTAGTTAAGGCTAATATCTATAAATAGTTGAGCTTATGTAAAGATTACCTTCAAAGGTTTTCTTGGATCTGACCCAACCAGTTGAACTTAAGAAAATGAAGGTGACTTGCAGATGGAAAAGTTTTATCTAAAAGCTGCAGAATGACCAATTGCCTGAGTTGTCAGACTCCTGAAATTGTACGGATTTCAAATGTGGCAGTCCCTATAACCACATAAACAATTCCTCAACATAATCTGCCTTTCCTAACCCACTGTCTTAAACATCATCTTTATATGGACTTTGAGCACATGATAAAAGCGAGAGCACACAAGGGAGGGGTGAGGATAGGTAAGACACCTAAAAAGTTAGCTAGCATTTGTTGCCCTTAATGCAGAGAAACTAAAGCAGATACCTTAAAAGCAACTGAAGC